>NW_013847234.1:0-376 GCF_000517525.1 Limulus polyphemus
CAAAAGTGGCAGGAAGAAAATGGTATCCAGAAGTTGCCCTGGCCGAGCCAATCTGCTGACATGAACCCCATTGAAAACCTCTGGGCCATACTTGACCGGCAAGTCAAGAAACAACCAAAAAACCAATTTCGAACAGCAATCTACTCCAAGTTTTGAATCAAGAGTGGGCGAAAATCCTACAATCTAAAATTCACGAGATGATTCTCACGATGACCCAAAGGATCAACGAACTCCACGAACTAGATATTAATTAAATTATAAATATATCAATTCATGTGAATATGACTGAAAATTTTCATTTTTTCTGAAAGGTGGTGTCTATTTACTTGTGACCACGCTGTGTATATCTACTAAATAATACAATTAGTTATAATAC
>NW_013847235.1:0-376 GCF_000517525.1 Limulus polyphemus
ATTCATCTGCAAGACTTTGTGTAATATATTGTTTCTATTCTAGTATTCATCATCAAGACTTGGTGTAATATATTGTTTCTATTCTGGTATTCATCTTCAAGACTTGGTGTAATATATTGTTTCTATTCTGGTATTCATCTTCAATACTTGGTGTAATATATTGTTTCTATTCCAGTATTTATCTTCAAGACTTTGTGTAATATATTGTTTCTATTCTAGGATTCATCATCAAGACTTGGTGTAATATATTGTTTCTATTCTGGTATTCATCTTCAAGACTTGGTGTAATATATTGTTTCTATTCTGGTATTCATCTTCAAGACTTGGTGTAATATATTGTTTCTATTCTGGTATTCATCTTCAAGACTTGGTGTAA
>NW_013847236.1:0-375 GCF_000517525.1 Limulus polyphemus
TTCCATCATCTGTCGGATACTAATGTTGTTTGGTTTCATTTCCATCATCTGTCGGATACTAATGTTGTTTGGTTTCATTTCCATCATCTGTCGGATACTAATGTTGTTTGGTTTCATTTCCATCATCTGTCGGATACTAATGTTGTTTGGTTTCATTTCCATCATCTGTCGGATACTATGTTGTTTGGTATCATTTCCATCTTCTGTCGGATACTAATGTTGTTTGGTTTCATTTCCATCATCTGTCGGATACTATGTTGTTTGGTATCATTTCCATTTTCTGTCAGATACTATGCTGTTTGGTATCATTTCCATCTTCTGTTGGATACTATGTTGTTTGGTATCATTTCCATCTTCCGTTGGATACTATGTTGT
>NW_013847237.1:0-824 GCF_000517525.1 Limulus polyphemus
GCTTGTATTCATACACCGAGCTTACGATAGACAACATCGGGTAATCTAGTGAAACTACACCCATATGTGGACACAAATCACTGGGTGTTGCCTACTTTAAATTCTTCTTTTTCAAACCCCAACAATCGGACATAACATGACCAGGTTTTTTACAAAAACGGCAGACAGGCCATGATGGTTTTAATGAAGTTTTACCTTGATTTTCAGGAGATTTCGAACAAGAGGAGCTGGATTTTTTAGAAGGATTCTCCACTTTAGTCGAATAAATAGATACAGGATTTCGTCGAGATGGTAAGAATTTCTTTTTATAAAAAGTGGTTTTATGTGTTCAAGTGTAACCATCGGAAAGAGCAGCTGCTTCTTATGGTGTTTCAACGTTTCGACAAACAAAGACAATTGTCTAATTGAGGAATTTAAACGTTGTGCACGTGACGACCTCAAAAGTTATTTGGATGAAAAGAAATTATTGCCAATATGCATAGAATTACACCATTGATCAAACTAAACCTCTTTTTCGAGGGCAAATTCCACATTAGTTTGATTATCTCGAAACTTTTAGCGATAAGCCTCTGGTACTAACTCGTATGCATTGAGAATAGCTGCTTTACCTTTTCATAATTCGTACAGTCTTCTAGAGAGAGAACAGCATAAGCTTCTTATGCTTTACCAGTTAAGTTTCTCGGCTTCGATTCAAGCTTGTTCTTTGTCGGCTTCGATTCAAGCTTGATCTTTGTCGGCTTCGATACAAGATTGTTCAAGCTCTAGTTGGTTCAGTTTTGGCTGGACCTCTCAACCCCGATTGGCTAGTGGATTGGCTTCTGAAG
>NW_013847238.1:0-374 GCF_000517525.1 Limulus polyphemus
GGTTGTCACTTTCCCATCTCCAGAGAAGAATACCATCTTCAAGCTTCAACTGGTCTCATTGTGCCCAATAGTTCTTTGTCACAGGGCTTAAGCTAGACACCTTCTCCCAAGCAGGGTGTAAAACACTTGCTTTTAGAAAATCAATTATGGGCTTCAAATCTTGGTCTTTCTCCTGCTCTGCTTTGATATCTATATTTGGTTCCACTTCATCATCATCAACTTATTCAGTCGGCTTGACTTCAGCTTGATGGTACCTGATTAGTTCAACCTCTCTTTTGCAGCAATGTCTGCAGTCATTTTTGCAGGGTCTTTGGCTCAGTCCATTGGCATTTCCATAAGATTTTCCTTCTCTTTCTTCAATATCATAATTATAC
>NW_013847239.1:0-377 GCF_000517525.1 Limulus polyphemus
AATACTGTGTACTGTCAATAAGAAGACACAAGATTTAACGATACTGTGTACTTTCAATAAGAAGACACAAGATTTATAAATACTGTGTACTATCAATAAGAACACACAAGATTTAACGATAATGTGTACTGTCAGTAAGAAAACACAAGATTTAACAATAATGTGTCCTGTCAATAAGAGGACACAAGATTTAACGATACTGTGTACTGTCAATAAGAAGACACAAGATTTAACGATACTGTGTATTGTCAATAAGAAGATACAATACTCAACGATAATGTGTACTGTCAGTAAGAAAACACAAGATTTAACAATAATGTGTCCTGTCATTAAGAAGACACAAGATTTAACAATACTGTGTACTGTCGAAAAAGAAG
>NW_013847240.1:0-376 GCF_000517525.1 Limulus polyphemus
GTATTCACAGGTAGTATTAGGTCATCAAGAAATTAATGTCACATCTCAGAACATTTCATTAACCCCCCCCCCAAAAAACGTACATCATATAAAATAGCTAAGCGAACTGCCTAAACGTCACGTTAGTGTAGTCTATATAATGTGTAAAGTTTAGTATACTCTAATCCCATATAGTGATGGCACACAATGAGACAAACATTTGGCATGTAATGCTGTTTGAATACAAGAAGGGAAACAATGTCTCTGTAGCCACAAAGAATAGCAAAAAAGTTTATGAAAATGTTTTGAACGTTCGTAAGTGTCAACGAGGGTTCAGCAAATTTTGTTCAGGTGACTTTAGCCTTAAAAACTGTGATGGCAAGGGCCGACATATTGG
>NW_013847241.1:0-375 GCF_000517525.1 Limulus polyphemus
TGTAAGTGAGCATGGTGTGCGAACTGATCCTGACAAAGTGAAAGCAGTGTGTGATTAGCTAACACCAGACAATGTGGGAGAGTTAAGAAGTTTCTTGGGACTCTGTACCTATTACCGTAAGTTTGTGAAGGACTTTGCAACTATAGCTGCTTCACTACATGATTTGACCAAAAAAGGCCAGAAGTTTGAATGGACAGTTTCTTGCCAGCATGCTTTCATGACATTGAAAGACAAATTGGCTTCAGTTCCACTTTTAAAGCATCCAGATCCCTCACTGCCGTACATACTGGATTGTGATGCTTGTAATGTCGGAATTGAAGGAGTGTTGTCTCAGAAAATGGGTGAAAACAAACATGTGGTGGCCTACTTCAGTCT
>NW_013847242.1:0-376 GCF_000517525.1 Limulus polyphemus
CTAACGTAGTATATATATATATATATATATATATACAATAGTTTTGTTTTGTTTTTTAATTTCGCGCAAAGAGCTACACGAGGGCTAACTGCGCTAGCCGTTCCTAATTTAGCAGTGTAGGACTAGAGAGAAGGCAGCTAGTCATCACCACCCACCGCCAACTCTTTGGCTACTCTTTTACCAACGAATAGTGGGATTGACCGTCACTTTATAACGCCCCCACGGCTGAAAAGGTGAGTATGTTTGGTGTGACGGGGATTCGAACCCGCAGATTGCGAGTCGACCACCCTAATCACCTGGCCATGCCGGGCTAGTTTTTTTTGTTATTTTTTTAGAAATAAAACGTGGTTTTTGACAATGTTAGAGTTGGTTTAAT
>NW_013847243.1:0-376 GCF_000517525.1 Limulus polyphemus
AAGTCCTGTAACTGTTAAAAGAGAGGTTGAACTAATTAGGTGCCATCAAGCAGAAGTCAAAGTGACTGAAGAAGTTGATGATGACGAAGAGGAACCAGGTATAGATATTAAAGCAGAGCAGGAGAAAGATCAAGATTTGAAGCCCATAATTGATTTTTTCAAAGCAAGTGTTTCGTGCCCTGCTTGGGAGAAGGTGTCTAGTCTAAGCCCCGTGACAAAGCACCATTGGGCACAATGGGACCAGTTGAAGCTTGAAGATGGTATTCTTGTACGGAGATGGGAAACTACTGATGGGAAAGTGACAACTTGACAAACAGTTATACCGGGGAAGTTACGGGAAGTTTTGTTGCATCAATCCCATGATAGTTTAACAGGA
>NW_013847244.1:0-705 GCF_000517525.1 Limulus polyphemus
GACCCATATCAATGTCAACAAAATTTAGTGGACGGAAGACTAAAAGACCGTTATAACAGTCGACAAAATAAAGTTTAAGAAGGATTAAAATACCATTATGAAAGTCATTAAAATATAATGTAAGAAAGACTAAAAATTCAGCTATCAAAGTCGAAAATATCTAGTCTAAGAAGGCCTAAAAAGACAGTTATGAAAGTCGAAAAAATCGAGGACTAAAAGTCCGTCATAACAGTCGACAAAATACATTGGAAAACTGACTAAAAGGATCCATATCAATGTCAACAAAATTTAGTGGACGGAGGAATAAAAGACCGTTATAACAGTCGACAAAATAAAGTTTAAGAAGGATTAAAATACAATTATGAAAGTCATTAAAATATAGTGTAAGAAAGACGAAAAATAAAGCTATCAAAGTCGAAAATATCTTGTCTAAGAAGGTCTAAAAAGTCAGTTATGAAAGTCGAAAAAATCGAGTGGAAGAAAACTAAAAACACGTTTTCAAATTCAACAAAATCTAATGGAAAACGAACTAAAAGGAACCTCATCAATGTCAACAAAATCTGGAGGAAGGAAGACTAATAGACCAATCGGTCCTTTTAGTCAGTTTTCCACTATATTTTGTCGACTGTTATAAAATCAATGTCAATCCACTAAATTTTGCGGAGGACTAAAAGACCGTTCGACTGTTATGTAAAAATATAGTTT
>NW_013847245.1:0-441 GCF_000517525.1 Limulus polyphemus
GCTCCATTATATACACTTGCTTCTATATATGACATGAATAACCAACTGGAAGCTCAGAATGTCCCCTATTGGCTTTCTCAGCCATTTTAATGGACTTGGCGCTATTTCTTTCTTTTGAACCAATAATTCAATGATGTAGGGTGTGTTTTTCATATTTTTTTAGACGAAAATACATCTTAGTTACTAAGCTTTATAAATTATAGTGGAATTCTGTGGTATTAATGTAGTAATTTATGCTTTTTTAGTTATTCAAATGTATATATAAAACCTAAAAAAAATATTTTGTTTCATATCCTCCATGTGCAAAGTTTTTAAAGGCTTAGCAACATATGTAAAGCAGCAACCAAGTACAAAGGTCGTAACTAGAAGAGATAACTGTTTGCTTTACTTCTTTAGTTACTGTTCTATGCTTTAGGAAAAATATGTTTAAGAAATTCTTTC
>NW_013847246.1:0-715 GCF_000517525.1 Limulus polyphemus
CTCTGTTTGTTTACTTTTATGCATTCATTCTTTAAAAGGAAAAATACTTCTTCCTAAATGGTCAATTTATTGTCTCTGTTTGTTTACATTTATCCGTTCATTCTTTAAAAGGAAACAATACTTCCTATTAAAAGGGTCCATTTATTGTATCTGTTTGTTTACATTTATGCATTCATCCTTAAAGAGGAAACAACACTTCCTACTAAAATGGTCCATTTATAGTTTTTCTTTGTTTACATTGATACATTCATTCTAAAAAAGGAAACAATACTTACTACTAAAATGGTCCATTTATTGTCTATGTTTGTTTACATTGATACATTCATTCTAAAAAAGGAAACAATACTTACTACTAAAATGGTCCATTTATTGTCTATGTTTGTTTACATTTATGCATTCATTCTTTAAAAGGAAACAAAACTTCCCATTAATTTTGTCCATATACTGTTTCTCTTTGTTTACATTTACATATTCATTTTAAAAAAGGAAATATACTTCCTAGTAAAATGGTCCATTTATTGTCTCTGTTTGTTTTCAATTACGCATTCATTCTTTAAAAGGAAACAATACTTCCCATTAAAATGGTCCATTTCTTGTCTCTGTTTGTTTACCTTTATGCATTCATTCTCAAAACAAAATACTTCCGACTAACATGGTCCCTTTATTGTGTCTGTTTGTTTACTTTTATGCATTCATTCTATAAAAGGAAACACAC
>NW_013847247.1:0-377 GCF_000517525.1 Limulus polyphemus
AATAAAAGACCTACAACCACAATCCATTTGTAATAAAAGAGCTACCAGCCACTCTCTATCTATAGTAAAAGACCTATCAGCCACTATCCATTAATAAAAAACACCTACCAGTCACTATCCATCTATAATAAAAGACCTACCAGTCACTATCCATCTGTAGTAATAGACCTACCAGCTACAATCCATCTGTAATAAAAGACCTACCAGCCACTTTCTATCTATAGTAAAAGACCTATCAGCCACTATCCATCTATAATAAACATCTACCAGTCACTATCCATCTATAATAAATGACCTACCAGCCACGTTCCATCTATATTAAAAGACCTGACAGTCATAATCCATCTATCATTAAAGACCTACCAGTAACTTTCCAT
>NW_013847248.1:0-376 GCF_000517525.1 Limulus polyphemus
TGTTGGGACTTTCACAATGGAGGTTGGTGGGCGTCCTAGCACCACACTACTGGTTCCCGAAGCTGACTTATTGGTGGTATTTTTCTAACACTGGCTCCTCAGATGTCCTTGCTCCCCACAGTTCCAACAGCCTTTCTTGGTAGCAGTCTTTACTGCTGTATCATCTCCCCTGTGTTGAAGTTGCCAGCATTGAGCTCTCTTGTGCCCAGGTTTGTTACAGTACCAGCAAAGTCCCTCAACCTTCTCTGAAAGCTGACCTTTTCTGGCCTTGAATCCAGATGAGTGTAACAACCTCGGTACCTCTGTGCTGGACTTAATGTAGGATTCAAATTCGACAGCTCTAGCCATTGCATCCTGCATGGTAGAGGGGTGTGCT
>NW_013847249.1:0-400 GCF_000517525.1 Limulus polyphemus
CAATACACCTACAAAATGGAGCCATCAAAGAACATTGTGCCCGCATCCACAATCAAAAACTCACACGTCAGGACCTAGTACAAAACACCAAAGTAAACCGCCGATTTAACGACTTCACAACTCTTCAAATACACGAAGCAATAAAAATCCTACAGTAAATTCCCATAATCAACAAACAATCGACAGGAACAGCATGCACACTGCTACTTCTTGGCGAGAAACCCCCAAGCCACAATACAACACTCCACCAATTAACGCCTTCCACGAGCTAGATACCACCACCTGCTTACCCATACCTATAAATATCCACCAACAGTAATCACAATTCACACAACATTCAGCCTTGATAATGGATGCAGAACACATTCGAAACGCGTTCGGCCAACTCATCACTAGCTAC
>NW_013847250.1:0-854 GCF_000517525.1 Limulus polyphemus
CTTCAAGCTTCAACTGGTCCCATTGTGCCAAATAGTTCTTAGGACTTAGACTAGACACCTTCTCCCAAGCAGGGTGCAAAACACTTGCTTTTAGAAAATCAATTATTGGCTTCAAATCTTGATCTTTCTCCTGTTCTGCTTTGATATCTATATTTGGTTCCACTTCACCATCATCAACTGTTTCAGTTACCTTGACTTCAGCGTGATGGCACCTGGTTAGTTCAACCTCTCTTTTGCAGCAATGTCTGCAGTCATTTTTGCAGGGTCTTCGGCTCAGTCCATCGGCATTTCCATGATAGTTTTCTTCTCTATGTTCAATATTATAATTATACTGGTCCTTCTGGGTTCTTTAATGATCTTAACCAGTGTAATGCAACATGGTCTGTCCTGATGGTAAACCTTGCACCATAGAGGTAAGGATGGAAATATGTCAGACTCTTTACTATAGCAAGGAGCTCCCTCCGTGTTACACAGTAGTTCCTCTCTGGTCTACTTAACATCCTACTGAAGTAGGCCAAGATCCCTCACTGCCGTACATACTGGATTGTGATGCTAGTAATGTCGGAATTGGAGGAGTGTTGTCTCAGAAAGTGGGCGAAAACGAACATGTGGGGAAGCCTTAAAAGTGGAGCAGAGGCCAATTTTCCTTCAACGTCTTGAAAGAATGCTGGCAAGAAACTGTCCATTCAAAAACTGCTTTCACCTTATCAGGATCAGTTTGTACACCATTCTCACTAACAATGTGGCCTAAGTAAAGCACCTCTTTCTGGAACAAATGACATTTCTTGGAATGGAGTTTGAGGTTTGCTGCTTTCAAACGCTTGAATACCTCCTCCAGTCGGGACATTTCCTCG
>NW_013847251.1:0-375 GCF_000517525.1 Limulus polyphemus
ATATTTAATTAAGTTATTGTTAATTAACTATTGGTTTAATGTAAGTGGCTATTGTTCTGGACGAACAATACTAAGGAAAGGGCAGTGTTAAGGCAGCGGAAGTCACGTGACGCTAGTAACACGTCATGAGATTCTGGAAGGATCTTGACTTTTCTAGGCGCCCTCTATTTTAGTATATAAGCCCGGCAAATAAAGCGGAGATATAATTTGCAGATAGACAGATCTAGAGACAGATAATTGAGTCAAGTGAGTGGTAGTGACCGTAAATAAAGTGCGTGAATCGTTGTGAATTATAGCGTGTATTTAAGTTAAAGTGACTGTGGAAATTAAGTGTATTGCAAAGTTGTATTGAGAAAGAATAAACTAGTTTTATTT
>NW_013847252.1:0-377 GCF_000517525.1 Limulus polyphemus
AAGTTTATACATTACGGTTTAACAAGTGGCAGTTCTACTTATAAAACGCCCCCCAGTGGCACAGCGGTATGTCTGCGGACTTACAACGCTAGAATCCGGGTTTCGACACCCGTGGTGGGCAGAGCACAGATAGCCCATTGTGTAGCTTTGTGCTTAATTACAAAACAAACAAACTTATAAAACGGATACTTCAACGATGAAGTAAGATGTTTCATTAACTGCTTTTTTAAAAAAAAAATATTATCATGATTATCATAACTAAAAGAAATGGAAAGATTCCATGACGAATATTTTATCCACGTGCTATCTTAGTTCCCATAGGTATGACCATTCTTCAGTTTACTTACCAAAACATCCAAGCTGAAGCCAGCATCGAG
>NW_013847253.1:0-663 GCF_000517525.1 Limulus polyphemus
AACAGGAGCTACTTCTCCATCTCTTACACTACATCTATATTAACTGAAGCTACTTCTCCATCTCTTACACTACATCTATATTAACTGGAGCTACTTCTCAAACTCTTATACTACATCTATATTAACTGGAGCTACTTCTCAAACTCTTACACTACATCTATATTAACTGGAGCTACTTCTCCATCTCTTAAATTACATCTATATCAACTGTAACTACAACTTCGTTTCTTACAATACACCTATATCAATTGGAGCTTCTTCTCCATCTCTTACATTACATCTATATTAACAGGAGCTACTTCTCCATCTCCTACACTACATCTATATTAATAGGAGCTACTTCTCCATCTCTTACACTACATCTATATTAACTGAAGCTACTTCTCCATCTCTTACACTACATCTATATTAACTGGAGCTACTTCTCCAAACTCTTATACTACATCTATATTAACTGGAGCTACTTCTCCATCTCTTACACTACATCTATATTAACTGGAGCTACTTCTCAAACTCTTACACTACATCTATATTAACTGGAGCTACTTCTCCATCTTTTAAATACATCTATATCAACTGTAACTACAACTTCGTTCTTACAATACACCTATATCAATTGGAGCTTCTTCTCCATCTCTTACATTACATCTATATTAACAGGAG
>NW_013847254.1:0-376 GCF_000517525.1 Limulus polyphemus
TATCTTAAATATTATATTAAAGACTATATGAAAAACATGTATCTTAGACTTATAAAAAATAGGCCTATTTAAACAACACATCCAAATGTTGCTAAATTATCTACCTGCATCTTTGTTACTTGTCAACAACACTTCTTTTTTCCCTGTCATCATCATCATGTGCCATCTTCCTCAGGAAGGTTGGCTGTCACAAATATCCACTTCTGTCTGTTCTGTGCTTTTGCTATCTCAGTCCACTCTTTAATATTTGTCATCTACTCTGTTCTTGGTCTTCCCCTGTATCTTTTCCTTTCTATTTGACCCTCTAGTAGGACTTTACACCCACATCTCAAATGGTTCCAATTTGTTAATCAATGCTTGTGTCAAGGTCCACGTT
>NW_013847255.1:0-315 GCF_000517525.1 Limulus polyphemus
AAAATAAACAAGAAGAACGAGAAGCGAAATTACAACAGTTGTTAGAGGAAAAAGAAAAGAAACAAGAAGATCATTTAAGTAGGCTGTGGTTACTGTCGACTGGTTGCCCTTCCTCTGGTAATTCTTATTGGTTATTTCTGAGTTTTCTCATCTGGCTTTTAAGTCCACGTGTCGTATAAGGTATTGTTGCGTCAGCGAGTCACATGACTACTGTGACGCCATGACTACAAAGAAACAATTAAGTTATTGTTAATTGTTATTGGTTTATCATATGTGGTTATTGTTCGGGACGAACAATATTAAGGAGGGGGAAGT
>NW_013847256.1:0-376 GCF_000517525.1 Limulus polyphemus
ATGTCTTGCCTATCTATCATGTGAAGTAATTTTCAATTTAAGATTAAAAATACTTTTATGCATCAGAATTTTTGAAATTTCTCATGTGAAATCTTTATAATGTCTGGATAGTTATCAAACATTTCTTAAGAAAAGCTTTATATTTTATCTGTTATTTTCAGTAATTAATCTTTGTATGGGTTCTGTAGATTTGACCATCTCACAACCACCATAAAAAATTAGGAAATAAATATAAATTATGCTCTTTTATTCTAGAATGAACAGAAATTATAAACAAAAACATAAATGTTTAGACTAAATTGCTTAAATCTCATAACATTATACATTTATATACATATTTATTATTTTTATTATACTGACCTTTCAGCCATGTCTG
>NW_013847257.1:0-375 GCF_000517525.1 Limulus polyphemus
TCTCTTATTACAGAAGGATTGTGGCTGGTAGGTCTTTTATTACAGATGGATTGTGGCTGGTAGGTCTTTTATTACAGATGGATAGTTGCTGGTAGGTCTTTTATTACAGATGGATAGTGGCTTTTAGGTCTTTCATTATATATGGATAGTGGCTGGTATGTCTTTCATTATATATTGATAGTGGCTGGTAGGTCTTTTATTATATATGGATAGTGACTGATAGGTGTTTTATTATAGATGGATAGTGGCTGACAGGTCTTTTACTATAGATAGAGTGGCTGGTAGGTATTTTATTACAGAAGGATTGTGGCTGGATGGTCTTTTATTACAGATGGATTATGGCTGGTAGTTCTTTTATTACAGATGGATAGTTGC
>NW_013847258.1:0-376 GCF_000517525.1 Limulus polyphemus
CACAAGCGTCACGTGACTTCCACTGCCGTACCACTGCCCCTTCCTTAGTATTGTTCGTCCCGAACAATAGCCACTTAAATTAAACCACTAGATAATTAACAATAACTTAATTAAACGTACATAATTTACAAACACAAAATTAAAATTCAACAAAGTCTCTTAATTTTACGGGACGTATCTTCTTCCGTACTGGTCTTCGTCTCTTTGGCTTCTGCTTCATGTAGGGTTTATCTGCTTCATCAGGAAATGTCCTATCATCGGTAACAGTCACATCAGTGATAGTAACTTCATCAAGAGCTTCACTGTTTCCATTCTAAAAACTGAGTAGAGTTTTTTCTTTGACAGTGGTTTCTTCAGGTGGCACGTCTTCAGCAGC
>NW_013847259.1:0-376 GCF_000517525.1 Limulus polyphemus
CATGGAACAACGTTGTGTTCTTGTCCACGAAACCCGAGGAATAAAGTGGAAAGAGTCCTACCTCCAATATTTCGATGTATTTCGCAGAATTTATGTTGCCAATGCACTCCACTAAGCTCGATCTCCCACCAACCCAAACAGCTCCCCAAACCATCACGCTGAAACCACCATGCGTCACAGTTAGCTGCAGTGTGTTGAGCCAAAACTCTTGGTGAGGCATTCTCCAGACCCATATCCTTCCACTGTCCGAAAATTGAGCGAATCTTGATTCGTCTGAGAACAATACGGCCTTCCCAAAGTCCAGAGGTTTGGTCATCATATCACTTGCCCACTTCTTTCGTCTGACTATGTTGGCAGGTCTTAATAAGGGCTTCCA
>NW_013847260.1:0-376 GCF_000517525.1 Limulus polyphemus
CTTATCGATGATACTTTCCATCTTACAATCAGGTTGTTAATGTCCTGATTAAAGAAATCACTTGGTTTTGAAGCAAAAAACATGTCGATGTTCTCTTTAACACCTTCAACATTTGCATACGTTTTCCTGATGGTGTTGCAACGAACGAAAAATATGGTAATCTGATGGTGCCATATTTGGAGAATATGGTGGGGTGGGGGAGAACTTCCCAACCCAACACCATAATCTTTTGTTGTGTAAAACGTGCCATATGTGGACATGCATTGTCTTGGAGAAGAAGAACACCTTTCCGATTGATAAGTGAAGGGCGTTTCTGATGAAGAGCTTGACTGACTATAGGTCTCTGCATTGGCAGTTCGCTGTAGATTGAGGAGTT
>NW_013847261.1:0-376 GCF_000517525.1 Limulus polyphemus
CAATACTCTGTACTGTCAACAAGAAGACACAAGATTTAATAATACTGTGTCCTGTAAGTAAAAAGACACAAGATTTAACAATACTGAGTCCTGTCAATAAGAAGATACAGGATTTATCAATACTGTGTACTGTCAATAAGAAGACACAAGATTTAACGATAATGTGTACTATCATAACAAGTCATAACATTTAATGATATTGTGTACTACCAATAACAAGCCACAAGATTTAACGATACTGTGTACTGTCAGTAAAAAGACACAAGATTTATCAATACTGAGTCCTGTCAATAAGAAGATACAGGATTTATCAATACTGTGTACTGTCAATAAGAATACACAGGATTTATCAATACTTTGTACTGTCAATAAGAGG
>NW_013847262.1:0-376 GCF_000517525.1 Limulus polyphemus
GAGTTTCCACATCTGTGGAACATTTACAACTCAGATACTCCATCTAAAGTGTAGAAAACTATTGTGAGGGTGGATGTACATGTAGTTTGAATTGTGTGGGTGGATGTAAATGTAGTTTGAATTCTGTTGGTGGATGTGAACACTGTATGTATTAAGTCTGAACATGTTAATGCAATTTTTTTTAATTGTATACTAGACAATCCGTGACCCATATGGTCACCCACTATTCAGAGGTTATGAAGAATTCAAGCAAATTTCAATATTGCACCAAAATGAAGGTTTATTTTGAGATAATTTAATTAAATATTTTAACTTCATTCATGTTATTCATAATTCAAGAAAAGATATTTGATTGTTGATCGAGAGTAAAGGAACA
>NW_013847263.1:0-522 GCF_000517525.1 Limulus polyphemus
TATGGCAATATGGACTGTAATGACGTGTTAATATAATATATTTAACCTCAATTACTAGATATCGCAGCATGTACTGTAATGACATGTCAATATAATATACTTAATCTCAATAACTAGATGTGATAACGTGGACTGTAATGACATGTAAATATAATTAACCTCAATAACTAGATATGTCAATATGGACTGTAATGACATATTAATATAATATACTTAATTTCAATAACTAGATGGGCTAACGTGGACTGTAATGACATGTAAATATAATATACTTACTTTCAATAATTAGATTTGGTAACGTGGACTGTAATGACAAACTAAGATAATATACTTAGCCTGAATAAGTAGATGTGGCAATGTGAACTTTAATGACATGTTAATATGATATATTTAACCTCAAGAACTAGATGAGGCAACGTAAACTGCAATGACATTTTAAAATAATTAACTTCAATGAGTAGTAATAGCAAAGTGGACTGTAATGACATGTTATTATAATATACTTAACCTTCTTAACTAGAA
>NW_013847264.1:0-375 GCF_000517525.1 Limulus polyphemus
GAATTTAGTTTTGAAAATCTTTTCAGAGACTTGCGAAGGTCAACAACCCCGGGATCGAGATTGATATCATTTGGCGTTACAGTATTTAACAGTGCTATCCAATAAGCTTCTTTAATTTCCATATTTCTGTTAGATGTAAAATTTGTCTCTATACTCATAAGTTTAATGCCTTCAAGAGAGTGTCCAGGCATGTTGAAGTGTTTTGCAACCGGAAGTTCTTTGTTTGTTTTTATTGTTGATTTATGGTTATTAAAACGTTCCCGTGTAGTTGTTATGGTTTGACCTACATATTGGAAACTGCATTTTCGACATTGGATTAAGTAAATAACGTTTTTTGTAGAGCACATTAAGGAATTGGTGATTTTGGTTGTCTTT
>NW_013847265.1:0-376 GCF_000517525.1 Limulus polyphemus
CGGTAAGCTTCCTACTGTGGAGGATACCAATAATAGTAAGCTTCCTACTGTGGGGGATACCAATAACAGTAAGCTTTCTACTGTGGAGGATACCAACAATAGTAAGCTTCCTACTGTGGAGGATACCAATAATAGTAAGCTTCCTACTGTGGGGGATACCAATAACGGTAAGCTTCCTACTGTGGAGGATACCACTTTACTAGTCTGTTCTGCTTTTAACAAAACTTGTTCAGAATTATATACGACAGATTTGACTCCAGCATATTAGAACAAATGAATATATAGAGGACTGTAACAAGCCAAGCGTTACACAGGACTTTAGCCGGCTCAACGTTACACAGAACATTAGCCGGCTCAACGTTACACAGCAATGTAG
>NW_013847266.1:0-377 GCF_000517525.1 Limulus polyphemus
ATTCTTTGTTTAGATTTGATGTGGATTCTTTGTTTCGATCTAGTGTGGATTGTATAGTTGGACATGATGTGGATTCTTTGTTTAGATTATATTGGATTGGTTGTTTAGATCTAGTGTGGATTGTTTAGTTAGGCCTGATGTGGATTCTTTGTTTAGCTTTTATGTGAATTCTTTGTTTAGATCTGATGTGGATTCTTTGTTTAGATCTGATGTGGATTGTTTAATTAAACCTGATGTGGATTGTTTGTTTCGGTTTTATATGAATTCTTTGTTTAGATCTAGTGGGGATTGTTTAATTAGACCTGATGTGGATTTTTTTATAGATCTGGTGTGGATTGTGCATTTAGAATTGATGTGGATTGTTTGTTTATATTTTA
>NW_013847267.1:0-574 GCF_000517525.1 Limulus polyphemus
AATCTTGTAACAAGAAAACACGTTTTTGATATTTCCCAAAAAAATCATATTTTCACCAAAAACCCAAGCTCATGATTTTCCCCAAATTTTGAAAAAAATTGTTTTGCCTCATATTTCATGACAAAGATGCATCTGATGTAAGACTTTCGAAATGGATATCCTTTAACGAAAATTCCCAATACTTATTTCATAATCTGTGATCAAAATTTCGGCTAGCCTCGATTTTACTCTTTTTTGTGTGTGTACAATTATATTGTAAACAAAAAATAACTTTTAAAATAAGATTATTCAAAAAAATTCCAGCTTCGAAAAGGTCATATCGTCTACTTATACAAGAAGCTCCACCTAATGGATTGTTTTCACTCTGGGTTAGTTAAAGTTCAACTTTTTTAGCATTTCATGTGGCATAAGATATTTTGTTAATGGTATAATACCTCAATATTCAGTTTTTCGACGAAATAATCACTATCCGCTATTTTTCGTTTAATTTTGTACAAGAAAACACGTTTTTGATATTTCCCCAAAAAATCATATTTTAACTAAAAACCCAAGGCTATAGCTCATGATTTTCCCC
>NW_013847268.1:0-373 GCF_000517525.1 Limulus polyphemus
TGTAGACATCAAGTTTCTAAAACAGTAAGCGTAGACATCAAGCTTCTAAAACAGTAAGCGTAGACATCAAGCTTCTCAAACAGTAAGCGTAGACATCAAACTTCTAAAACAGTAAGCGTAGACATCAAACTTCTCAAACAGTAAGCATAGACATCAAACGGTAAGCACAGACATCAAACAGTAAGCGTAGACATCAAACAGTAAGCACAGACATCAAACAGTAAGCGTACACATCAAACAGTAAGTGTAGACATCAAACTTCTCAAACAGTAAGCATAGACATCAAACAGTAAGTGTAGACATCAAACAGTAAGCGTAGACATCAAACAGTAAGCGTAGACATCAAACAGTAAGCACAGACATCAAACAGTAA
>NW_013847269.1:0-375 GCF_000517525.1 Limulus polyphemus
TCATTTATTTGTTAAGTATACTTGTTTTGTTTGATTTACAGTGGATTTGAAACTATTGTCACACTGATATCTTTAATCATTTATTTGTTAAATATACTTGTTTTATTTTATTTACAGTGGATTTGAAACTATTGCCACACTGATATCTTTTATCATTTATTTGTTAAGTATAATTGTTTTATTTGATTTACAGTGGATTTGAAGTTATTCCACACTGATATATCTAATCATTTATTTGTTAAGTATACTTGTTTTGTTTGATTTATAGTGGATTTGAAACTATTGTCACACTGATATCTTTAATCATTTATTTGTTAAGTATACTTGTTTTGTTTGATTTACAGTGGATTTGAAACTATTGCCACACTGATATCT
>NW_013847270.1:0-377 GCF_000517525.1 Limulus polyphemus
GACACAGTAATACAGATGCTACAACATTCAATTAATGTTTACCGTGTGAATAACGGTACAGATGCTACAACATTCAATTAATGTTTACCGTGTGAATAATGGTGCAGATGCTACAACATTCAATTAATATTTACTGTGTGAATAATGGTACAGATGCTAGCAGCATTCAATTAATGTATACCGTGTGAATAACGGTACAGATGCTACAACATTCAATTAATGTTTACCGTGTGAATAACGGTACAGATGCTACAACATTCAGTTAATATTTACTGTGTGAATAATGGTACAGATGCTACACCATTTAATTAATGTTTACCGTGTGAATAACGGTACAGATGCTACAACATTCAATTAATATTTACTGTGTGAATAAT
>NW_013847271.1:0-375 GCF_000517525.1 Limulus polyphemus
TGGGTTGTGCAAAGTTTTTTCCATGTTTTATGGCCAGCTTAGCAACCTCCAGCTACAGGCTATGGAATGGGCAGTTCAGGTATTTACTTACAAGGAAGGTTCTGTCTCTGGGGTTGTGGGTTTCCCTCACATCTCTTACATTTTTTGGGAGGAGGACACATGCTATCCCTTCAGTGGTCCCATCTGGAACTTCAATACACTGGATTTTTCAGTCTCTTTCTTCAGGAGCAACATTTTAGTTCTTGAGTGGTTGTTGGTTTTGATCACCCCTGTCATTAGCATATATGTGTGTGTGTGTGTATATATATATATATGTGTGTGTGTGTATCTATGTGTATATATATATATATGTGTTTTGTGTGTGTGTGTGTGTGT
>NW_013847272.1:0-376 GCF_000517525.1 Limulus polyphemus
TTTTTATTGATAGTACAAAGTATTGCTAAATCGTGTGTCTTGTTATTGACAGTACACTGTATCGTTAAATCTTGTGTCTTCTTATTGACAGTACACAGTTTTGTTAAATCTTGTGTCTTCTTATTGAAAGTACAGAGTATCGTTGAGTCTTGTGTCTTCTTATTGACAGTACACTGTATTGTTAAATCTTGTGTGTTCTTATTGATAGTACACAGTATTTATAAATCTTGTTTCTTCTTATTGACAGTACACAGTATTGTTAAATCTTGTGTGTTCTTATTGATAGTACACAGTATTGCTAAATCGTGTGTCTTTTTATTGACAGTACACAGTTTTGTTAAATCTTGTGTCTTCTTATTGAAAGTACACAGTATCG
>NW_013847273.1:0-376 GCF_000517525.1 Limulus polyphemus
CATGGGACGGTTTTTTATTGTGTTCTGTCAATCTGGTTTCCAATTTTCTTCCCGTTTCTCCTATGTAGAATTCTGGGCAGTTATTACATGTTATTTTGTAAATGACGTTGGTATTGTGTGATTCTAAATAATTTTTGTTCAGTAACGATTTTAATTTAGGGCCGGGTTTTTGTGAGAATTTGACGTTCACAGGAATATTGTGTTTACTGGCTAGTTTAGTCTAAGTGTGGATAATTCTTGAGCTGGTTTCAGGAACAAAAGGTAAACTGCAGTGTAATGTGCTGTTGTTGGATTTGTTAGTGTCAATTTTGTTCGTGAGTTGAGTTTTGTTGTGGGGAATGTTGGAGAGCTTTTCAACTATAGCTGGTGGGAATTC
>NW_013847274.1:0-572 GCF_000517525.1 Limulus polyphemus
ATTAGTTATCTAGCTCACTACAGGTCAAGGTTATATAGTCACACAATATTAGTTATCTAGCTCACTACACGTCAAGGTTATATATTATATAGTAACACAAGATTAATTATCTAACGCACTACACGTCAAAGTTACATAGTATATAGTCACAAAAATATTAGTTATCTAGCTCACTACACGTCAAGGTTATATATTATATAGTCACACAGTATTAGTTATCTAGCTCACTACACGTCAAAGTTACATAGCATATAGCCACACAAGATAAGTTATCTAGCTCACTACACGTCAAGGTTACATATTATATAGTCACAAAAATATTAGTTATCTAGCTCACTACACGTCAAGGTTACATATTATATAGCCACACAAGATTAGTTATCTAGCTCACTACACGTCAAGGTTACATATTATATAGTCACACAATATTAGTTATCTAGCTCACTACACGTCAAGGTTACATATTATATAGCCACACAAGATTAGTTATCTAGCTCACTACACGTCAAGGTTACATATTATTTAGCCACACAATATTAGTTATCTAGCTCACTACACGTCAAGGTTACATA
>NW_013847275.1:0-599 GCF_000517525.1 Limulus polyphemus
CTCTACAATGGGCTATCTGTGTTCAGCCCATCGCGGGTATCAAAACCCGATTTTTTTGATACACAAAATGTGTTTGTTTGTTGTAAAGCACCATGCTCTACAATGGGTTATCTGCGTTCAGCCCATCGCGGGTATCAAAACCCGATTTTTTGATACACAAAATGTGTTTGTTTTCTATAAAGCACAATGCTCTACAATGGGCTATCTGTGTTCGACCCATCGCAGGTATCAAAACCCGATTTTTTGATACACAAAATGTGTTTGTTTGTTGTAAAGCACAATTCTCTACAATGGGCTATCTGTGTTCAGCCCATCGCGGGTATCAAAACTCGATTTTTAGCGTTATAAGCCAATTGACTTACCAGTGAGTCACCAGGAAGGACACTATATGTGTATCACGAGTGTGAAGAAAAGCAAAGCTATTAAGAACGAAGTTACACATAAATAACAAAAAAAAACAATTCAACACAAGATAGTGGCTTCATGTACGATACAATTAAATTAAACATATCATATTGAGCACAAAATAACTTTTTTAAAGATTCTTGTTCATTTAGGATAACTTTTTGCACATACTGAATTTCCAGATGACAGTTTAA
>NW_013847276.1:0-658 GCF_000517525.1 Limulus polyphemus
ATACCTTGTTGTACACACTTTAGTACTTCAGGTATGATACTGTAGACCTTGTTGTACACACTTTAGTACTTCAGGTATGGTACTGTAGACCTTGTTGTACACACTTTAGTACTTCAGGTATGATACTGTAGACCTTGTCTTACACACTTTAGTACATCAGGTGTGATACTGTTGATTTTGTCTTTCACATTTTAGTACTACAGGTGTGATACTGTAGACCTTGTTGTACACTTGACACTTTAAGACTTCAGGTGTGATATTGTAGATTTTGTCTTACACTAGACACTTTAAGACTTCAGGTATGATACTGTAGATTTTGTCTTACACTAGACACTTTAAGACTTCAGGTATGATACTGTAGATTTTGTCTTACACTAGACACTTTAGTAATTCAGGTGTGATACTCTAAACCTTATTATATATAAACTCTTTAATAATACTTTTCCTGATTTGTCTTAGTGCATTAGGTGCTGTTATATTTTCCTAAATAATTGATTTTCTTCATTTTTGCAGATGTGCAGATGGGTATATGGGTCAGAGATGTGAGTTCAAAGACTTGGACGGGTCTTATGGTAAGAACATGTTTCATGTTGTTTGTTTATTACAACCATAGTTTGTTTCTGTTTTCATTCACTTTGCAACCATAGTTTGTTTCTGT
>NW_013847277.1:0-375 GCF_000517525.1 Limulus polyphemus
AGCCACAATATGACAAAGTTTAAACCAAGGTGTGAGAACGTTTAAGCTACAGTATGGCAAGGTTTAAACCAAGGTGTGAGAAAGTTTAAGCTACAGTATGACAAAGTTTAAACCAGGGTGTGAGAAAGTTTAAGCTACAATATGACAAAGTTTAAGCCAAGGTGTGAGAAAGTTTAAGCTACAATATGACAAAGTTTAAACCAAGGTGTGAGAAAGTTTAAGCTACAGTATGGCAAGGTTTAAACCAAGGTGTGAGAAAGTTTAAGCTATAGTTGGGAAGGTTTAAACCAAGGTGTGAGAAAGTTTAAGCTACAATATGACAACGTTTAAGCCACAATGTTAGAAAGTTTAAGCTACAGTATGACAAAGTTTAAA
>NW_013847278.1:0-369 GCF_000517525.1 Limulus polyphemus
GCCATATCTGGAGAATATGGTGGGTGGGGGAGAACTTCCCAATCCAACTCCATAATCTTGTGCTGCGTCAAACGTGCCACATGTGGACGTGCATTGCTGTGGAGAAGAACACCATTCCGATTGACGAGTGAAGGGCTTGATTTAAACGTTCCAGTTGCTGACTGTAGATCTCTGCATTGACAGTTCGCTGTGGATTGAGGAATTCGAAATGAGTTAATCCTTTGATGCCCCACCAAATGCAGAGCATCACTTTCTGCGGATGGAGTCCAGGTTTTGGGGTCGGAAGTGGTTTTCATCTAGGACTGAGCCATTGTTTTTGGCGTTTGATATTCGCATAGAGAATCCATTTTTCATCAACCGGTGATAATT
>NW_013847279.1:0-377 GCF_000517525.1 Limulus polyphemus
CCTGTTTCTTTTCTCGTTCTTCTTGTTCCAGTTGCCACTGGTGTAGTCTCTCTTCTTGTTTCTTTTATTTCTCCTTCAAACACTGCTGTAGCCTCTCTTCTTGTTTCTTTTCTTTCTCCTCCAACAACTGCTGTAATCTCTCTTCTTGTTTCTTATCTCGTTCTTCTTGTTTCCTTTCTTTTCCTCCAACAACTGCTGTAATCTCTCTTTTTGTTTCTTTCTCATTCTTCTTTAATTTCTTTTCTTTTTCCTTCAACAACTGCTATAATCTCTCTTCTTGTTTCTTTTCTCGTTCTTCTTGTTTCCTTTCCTTTTCCTCCAACAACTGCTGTAATCTCTCTTTTTGTTTCTTTTCTCATTCTTCTTTAATTTCTTTC
>NW_013847280.1:0-375 GCF_000517525.1 Limulus polyphemus
CAGTCTAAAAGATGCTTGTAGTTTATTTCTCACTATATTACCAGTCTAAAGGATGGCTGTGGTTCTATTTCTCACTATATTACCAGTCTAAAGGATGCCTGTAGTTTATTTCTCACTATACTACCAGTCTAAAAGATGGCTCTGTAGTTTACTTCTCACTACATTACCAGTATAAAGGATGGCTCTGTAGTTTATTCTCACTATACTACCTGTCTAAAGGATGGCTCTGTACTTTGTTTCTCACTACACTACCAGTCTGAAGGATGTCTCTGTAGTTTACTTCTCACTATATTACCAGTCTAAAAGATGACTGTAGTTTATTTCTCACTATACTACCAGTCTAAAAGATGGCTCTCTAGTTTACTTCTCACTATA
>NW_013847281.1:0-376 GCF_000517525.1 Limulus polyphemus
GCCCTTTTTCCTCTTGATTTTCTTGACTTTGAAAAAGGGTTTTTAGTTCTTCTTCTACTAGATTTTGTCGACGTTCATAACTGTCTTTTTAGGCCTTCATACACTAGATGTTTTCGACTTTGATAAAGGTCATTTGAGCGTTTCTTATACTATATTTAATAACTTTTATAATGGTCTTTTTAATCATTTTTAAACTAGATTTTGTCGATATTGATAACGATATTTTTAGTTCTGACTTCTGAAGATTTTGTAAAATTTAATAACGGTCGTTTTTGTCCTTCTACCACTATATTTTGTCGACTGTTATAACGATCTTTTAGTCCTCTTTCCATTAGATGTTGTTGAGATTTATAAGGGTAATTTTAGTCCGATTTCC
>NW_013847282.1:0-376 GCF_000517525.1 Limulus polyphemus
TGTGGTGGGATTTAAACGTACTCTCACAACGTACTCACTGTCCTAATGTGGTGGGATTGGAACGTCACTCTCGCAACGTTCTCACTGACAAGTTAATATGCTAAATAATAATAATGAATAATTAACTGGCGTCACATATTAACCAAACACATAAAATATTGTTTGTAAGTTATATTTTTAACGTTGATTAACTAGAGAGAGAGCTACGACTTTTAACTATGTTGTTAAGACAGAACCTAGACAAATTATAATTTGACATCAGAGTTATTGTAACACATTCAAGGCTATATTATAAATGAGGCATAGATAGACAGAATTACTGCAAGATAAAGGGTTGAATCAGTCAGTGTGTTCTCATTAAATATTTAGATCGGTA
>NW_013847283.1:0-376 GCF_000517525.1 Limulus polyphemus
GTGGATCGTCTCTCAGACGTGACTTTCTGGGTAAAATGTGGTCGGCGAGGTAAACCAAAAGTGGTGCATGCCAACAGGCTTTGGCGTTATCACGGTCCAGGACATTTCAGTTGGGACGAAGTGGAAAACAGAACAAATGATGCTGCTGAAGACGTGCCACCTGAAGAAACCACCATCGAAGAAGAAACTACTCAGTTTTGAGAAGGGAAACGGTGAAGCTCTTGGTGAAGTTACTACCACTGATGTGACTGTTACCGATGATTGGACATTTACTGATGAAACAGATGAACCCCACATGAAGCAGAAGCCAATGAGACGGAGACCTGTACGGAAGAAGATACGTCCCGTAAAATTAAGAGACTTTGTTGAATTGTAG
>NW_013847284.1:0-376 GCF_000517525.1 Limulus polyphemus
CTTAGGTTAATTAAAATTTTTGTCTGTTTGAAGTTAAGCACAAAGCTTCAAAATGGGCTATCTGTACTCCGCCCACCACGGTAAATCTGCAGTCATACAGCTGTGCCACTGGGGGGGGGGGGCAATTACAATTTACGAACAAAACATCAATCAATTCTACTGAAAACTTTGAAATGCTTTATAATAAGTAATAAATATCTCAGGGCAAAAAATGTGGAACTTGAAATTACGAAATGATAATATTCAAATCATGGAATAATATTTCACTAGTTACCTACGTGTTAGAAGTAACAACAGTTTGTATTTCAGTATTACGGAAGGAATATCAAATGAAAACAAAGAATACGCCTTAATTCACAGTATGAAGGTAAAAATG
>NW_013847285.1:0-377 GCF_000517525.1 Limulus polyphemus
TTTCTTAGTGGTTATAATTAGAAATGTTCATGGTAATATTGATCTGTCTTCCTGATTATAATGAGACATTATCCTGGTAACAATGACCTGTCTTCCTAGTTATAATGAGACATGTTCCTGGTAATATTGACCTGTCTTCCTGATTATCATGAGACATGTTCGTGGTAACATTGACCCTTCTTTTTGATTATAATGAGACATGTTCCTGATAACATTGACTTGTCTTCCTAGTTTTAATGAGACATGTTACTGGTGACATTGACTTGTCTTCCTTGTTATAATGACACATGCCGCTCTTAACATTGACCTGTCTTCTCTGTTATAATGAGACATGTTCTTGGTAACATTGACCTGTTTTCCTGATTATAATGACAATT
>NW_013847286.1:0-377 GCF_000517525.1 Limulus polyphemus
GTCACGTCACGCCGCGACCATCTTATATATATCAGACCACCCCCAATCTAGTAAATGCTAGAGCACTCCCGAAGAAACGGGATAGTTCTAGAAAGCAGGTGGCGTGACAATAGTTACGTGATCTCGCTGACGCAACACTGCCCCCTCCTTTAGTATTGTTCGTCCCGAACAATAGCCACATACAATAAACCAATAACAATTAACAATAACTTAATTAAATATACAGAATTACAATCACAAAATTACAATTCAACAAAGTCTCTTAATTTTACAGTACGCATCTTCTTCCGTACTGGTCTCCGTCTCGTTGGCTTCTGCTTCATATGGGATTCATCTGCTTCATCAGAAAATGTTCTATCGTCAGTAACACTCACATC
>NW_013847287.1:0-631 GCF_000517525.1 Limulus polyphemus
ATAGCCCATTGTGCAGCTTTGTGCTTAATTAAAAACAAACAATAAAAACAAACAATCTTTGAAAGGCGACATTCACAGTATAGTGGACACTTTCGTTATTTCAACTGTGCCCAAGTGGTCTGATGTTTTTCTAATAGAAGTCTTTGAAAGGTGACATTGACAGTATAGTGGACACTTTCGTTAATTCAACTGTGCCTAATCGGTCTGGTATTTTTCTGATAGAAGTCTTTGAAAGGTGACATTCACAGTATAGTGGACACTTTCGTTATTTCAACTGTGCCCAAGTGGTCTGATGTTTTTCTAATAGAAGTCTTTGAAAGGTGACATTGACAGTATAGTGGACACTTTCGTTAATTCAACTGTGCCTAATCGGTCTGGTGTTTTTCTGATAGAAGTCTTTGAAAGGCGAGATTCACAGTATGGTGGACACTTTCGTTAATTCAACTGTGCCTAATCGGTCTGGTATTTTTCTGATAGAAGTCTTTGAAAGGTGACATTCACAGTATAGTGGACACTTTCGTTATTTCAACTGTGCCCAAGTGGTCTGGTGTTTTTCTGATAGAAGTCTTTGAAAGGTGACATTCACAGTATGGTGGACACTTTCGTTAATTCAACTGTGCCTAAGCGGTCT
>NW_013847288.1:0-369 GCF_000517525.1 Limulus polyphemus
TTCCGAAAAATACGGTATATGAAAAGGAAAATGAACGAATGAAAATTTTTAAAGAGACAATGTAGAATCTAAGAAAATAATTTGTTTGTCGTTAAGTGTAAGACTACAAAATGAGCTATCTGTGATGTGACTACTAGAGATGGTGGGGGGGGGGGGCTAGTAGAAGAAACGATCCTACAGAAAAAAACAGTGAAAGAAAATTAATAATGTATTGATATAAAAAGTAAAGAACAAAGAAAATGAGACAAAATAAGGAGAACACTCTAAAAATATGTTTAATAAAAACACGGAGCTAGAAAAGTTAAACTTAAGGAGAGTTTTTTTTTTCAGAACGACGTCGTTTAAAACTCTTTCATCTGTAACATCAGG
>NW_013847289.1:0-376 GCF_000517525.1 Limulus polyphemus
ATTTTGCGAAATGCGTCGAAATATTGGAGGAAGGACTCTTACCACTTTATTCCTCGGGTTTCGTGGACAAGAACACAACGTTGTTCCAGAAAGATGAAGCACCGTGTCACACTGCTAGAAACACCCAAAAGTGGCAGGAAGAAAATGATATCCAGAAGTTGCCCTGGCCGAGCCAATCTCCTGACATGAACCCCATCGAAAACCTCTGGGCCATATTCGACCGGCAAGTCAAGAAACAACAACAAAAAACAACTTCGAAGAGCGATCTACTCAAAGTTTTGAAGCAAGACTGGGCGAAAATCCCACAATCTAAAATTAACGAGATGATTCTCACGATGCCCCAAAGGACCAACGAACTCCACGAAGCGAAAGGAAG
>NW_013847290.1:0-377 GCF_000517525.1 Limulus polyphemus
ATCAAATCCAGACATTATATAGAGGTCTTCTTTCTTTCAAATCTTCAGTGGGGCCGAGCCTGGAGCTGCGTGATTATTCCGATATCTGCACCAGCCGACTTTCCAGTGATTCGTGTTGACGTGTGCGCGTTGTTGTAAGTATTGTTTTAGTTTCTCCGTGTGTTTTTTTTTCCGTTTCCATTGACTTTTAATTTTTGTATTTTGTGACTTTTTGGTTGGTTGGATGAGTTCCACCAACCACCTGACCCGACCTCGGTCGGTCAGGTTTATAGTTGAAAAGGACACTTTACCATCCCAGGTGATTGACTCTATTTGTGAGAGCCTGGGAGGTAATGTAGTGGACTGTCTCCAGCACTTCGGTGCCGGACGTTATGTTG
>NW_013847291.1:0-376 GCF_000517525.1 Limulus polyphemus
GATTTGGGTGCATAGATTGAAAGCACCTTGTATTGAATCTACCCAGATCTAGATATAACCCTGCCTCATCAATTCTAAATTTAGATTTTTATTATGCCTAACTTTTAGAACAAATGTTACATCTATATCTATTAACTTAGTCATTAGATCTGTCCCAGTGCAATGCCTAGTTTAATAGTTAGTATAGGTCTAAGTATGCCTATAACATAGGCTACAATTTGTATGATGATGATGGACCTCGGGTCTAGAAATAAAGTTATAACTGCAGTTAGACCTAAAGTCTAGTACATTACTTGGTGTAAGACATGACTTACAATCAGCCAATGCAATTACAAATCACTACATTAGGCCTATAATGTTTACTAGATCTAGATCT
>NW_013847292.1:0-376 GCF_000517525.1 Limulus polyphemus
GGCACACACATAACTCTATCTCTTGTTCCAGTGAAGTACGGCACACACACAGGAACCTACCTCTTGTTCCAGTGAAATAGAATACACACATAACTCTATCTCTTGGTCCAGTAAAGTACGATACACACATAACTCTATCTCTAGGTCCAGTAAAGTACGATACACACATAACTCTATCTCTTGTTCCAGTGAAGTACGGCACACACACAGGAACCTACCTCTTGTTCCAGTGAAATAGAATACACACATAACTCTATCTCTTGGTCCAGTAAAGTACGATACACACATAACTCTATCTCTTGGTCCAGTAAAGTATGATACACACATAACTCTATCTCTTGGTCCAGTAAAGTACGATACACACAGGAACCTACTT
>NW_013847293.1:0-376 GCF_000517525.1 Limulus polyphemus
GGTAGCTGAAAAACCACTTTAACGAGAGGTATTCTGTTGATTGGGGATGATAAAGTTGTAGATCATACTAATGTGTAATGTGTTTTTCACAGATAAATGACACTTACTCATGGTGGTGTGCATATGTAGCTGACAAACCACTTTAATGAGAGGTATTCTGGTGATTGGGGAGGATAGAGTTGTAGATCATACTAATGTGTAATGTGTTTTTCACAGATAAATGACACTTACTCGTGGTGTGCATAGGTAGCTGACAAACCACTTTAATGAGAGGTATTTTGGTGATTGGGGATGATAGAGTTGTAGATCATACTAATGTGTAATGTGTTTTTCACAGATAAACGACACTTACTCATGGTGGTGTGCATAGATAGCT
>NW_013847294.1:0-376 GCF_000517525.1 Limulus polyphemus
AGTCACATGACTAGTGTGACGCCACGTTTCTAGAACTATCCCGTACCTTGGCGAATGCACTAGTATTTACTAGATATAGGGTAGCTGGTATATAAAAGAGGGTGACAACGTGACGCGGGAATGTAATGTAATGTGTGTGTAGATAGTGAGTAATTGAACAGCAGTCACAGGGTATTGTTGAAGTTAACGTTCGTTCGTTATAGTGTTTGTTTTAGCGCGAATATTGAAAATAAGTGTATGGTAACGTTGTATTCGGAAATAATAAACCAGTTTTATTAAGTAAGGACTTCTGTCGCTAAAGTTTCGTAGGAACGAAGTTACGGAAAGTTAATTAACAAACGGAGACGTAACAAATTGGTGTCAGAGAGTGGGACAG
>NW_013847295.1:0-376 GCF_000517525.1 Limulus polyphemus
TATGTTTTTAACAAGTTGTCGATTTTTTTAATATTTAGCTATAATTTTTATACTGAAAGAACAGGCTTAAAAACAATGTGTTGTATTGATACACATCAATTGCTAATTTATCTCGTGTTCATACATTTATTGATGTACATGAACGTTAAAAATTATCCTGTTCTTACATTTATTGATGTACATGAACGCTAAATAGTTATCCTGTTTTTACATTTATTGATGTACATGAACGTTAAAAAGTTACCCTGTTCTTATATTTATTGATATACATGAACGCTAAAAAGTTATCCTGTTCTTACATTTATTGATGTACATGAACGCTAAAAAGTTATCCTGTACTTACATTTATTGATGTACATGAACGCTAAAAAGTTAT
>NW_013847296.1:0-376 GCF_000517525.1 Limulus polyphemus
ATAGTATCACAATACACCTAAAATACATACACCAATTGTTACCTATCGTAGTATTACAATACACCTAAAATACAAATGTCAATTGTTACTTATCACAGTATTACAATACACCTAAAATACATACACCAATTGTTACCTATCATAGTATTACAATACACCTAAAATACGTATACCAATTGTTATAATACGGACACAGTTTATTTTCAGTGACATTTAACCATAGTGGGTTGGGTAATACATAAGTATATCCACGTCACGTTTCTCGGCCCGACTTCTATGTATTATATTCCATATAGTGGGTTAGGTAATACATCATACATAAGTATATCCACGTCACGTTTCTCGGCCCGACTTCTATGTATTATATTCCATATAG
>NW_013847297.1:0-376 GCF_000517525.1 Limulus polyphemus
TTAATTGAATATAATATTGAAAGTTAGAAGAACGAGAAAGAAACTCAAAAGAAGAACAAGAATAAAGAAAATGAAAATTAGAAGAAAGAGTTAAAAAACCAACTATGGAATAGGAGAACTTATGTGTGATATATCTTTTACCACTAAAGTTAAGCTGTCTATTACTGCAAGACCTTCCTGGATTATTTCATCCAAAACAATACCAAATTCATTTCTATAATGTAACTAGCCACTTCAACATCAGTCAGTAGAGAAACCAATGAACTTTGATGGAAAGGTACCATGGGAGGCATATTAGACTTACTTAAAAATCATTTACAAAGTGAACAGGAAAAATAGTGAAGAACAAATTATTCATCTTGCTGCTCAGTTAAAA
>NW_013847298.1:0-378 GCF_000517525.1 Limulus polyphemus
TGCTTCTTCTAGCTACCCGTGACTAGTACCCATAGAGACACAACACCATATCCTGCGAAGTCAGGTGAGATGAAAGGCGGAAGGCCAGTGTGGGAGCTGGAGGGTTGGACCCTGATACAGTGTGTGCTCTTCGTGTTTCGCCCGACAATGAACTCAGGTTCTGTGCCTTTCATTGGAAATGGGCCGAAAGTGATACAGTGACTTTACCTACCGTTAATAACCGGGTGATAATCATTTTTGTGCAAGTGTTTGTGTTATTCTATCGATCTAATCATTTCCTTTCCAGTTATCTCTAGACAGATTATGAAAACAAGAGGAGAAAAACCTCCAGAACAAAAACAAGACATATACAACTTTTAAAAATTACTGCGTGTTTAC
>NW_013847299.1:0-372 GCF_000517525.1 Limulus polyphemus
GGCAAGTCAAGAAAAAAAACAACTTCGAAGAGCGATCTACTCCAAGTTTTGTAACAAGAGCGGGCGAAAATCCCATAATCTAAAATTGACGAGATGATTCTCACGATGCTCCAAAGGATCAACGAGCTCCACGAAGCGAAAGGAAGATCTACTAGATATTATTTAAATTATAAATATATCAATTCATGTGAATAAGACTGAAAAATTTCATTTTTTCTTGAAAAGGTGGTGTCTATTTACTTGTGACCACGCTATGTGTATATATATATATCTACACACACACACACGGATAATGACGTCTCGAAAACTAATATATTTTCCCATTTCATTTCAGCAACCGTACCGCCACATTATTCAGCGTCTAGTCATACG
>NW_013847300.1:0-376 GCF_000517525.1 Limulus polyphemus
CTCGTACTATTTACACATGCTACACATAACCGGGGTAAGACACTGAACAATCTCTGATTCATACCACAAACACATGCACTACATAACTAGGGTACTTCGCTGAACAATCTCTGATTCATACTACATACACGTGCTACATAACTAGGTAAGTCACTGAACAATCTCTGGTTTATACTACAAACATGTGCACTAGATAACTAGGTAAGTCACTGAACAAGCTCTGGTTCATACTCCAATTATATGCACTAGATAACTAGGTAAGACACTGAACAATCTCTGGGTCATACTCCATACATATGCACTAGATAACTAGGTAAGTCACTGAACAATCTCTGGGTCATACTACATACATATGCACTAGATAACTAGGTAAGTC
>NW_013847301.1:0-482 GCF_000517525.1 Limulus polyphemus
TCAATAGTGAGTAAACTATACAATGGATGCCTCAATAGTGAGTAACCTATACAATGGATGTCTCAGTAGTGAGTAAACTATACAATGGATGTCTCAGTAGTGAGTCAAACTATACAATGGATGCCTCAATAGTGAGTAACTATACAATGGATGTCTCAGTAGTGAGTAAACTATACAATGGATGTCTCAGTAGTGAGTCAACTATACAATGGATGCCTCAATAGTGAGTAAACTATACAACTGATGCCTCAGTAGTGAGTAAACTATACAATGGATGCCTCAGTAGTGAGTAAACTATACAATGGATGCCTCAGTAGTGAGTAAACTATACAATGGATTCCTCAATAGTGAGTAAACTATACAATGGATGCCTCAATAGTGAGTAACCTATACAATGGATGCCTCAGTAGTGAGTAGACTATACAATGGATGCCTCAATAGTGAGTAAACTATACAATGGATGCCTCAGTAGTGAGTAACCT
>NW_013847302.1:0-375 GCF_000517525.1 Limulus polyphemus
AAGATAAAACTAGTATGTATTAGTTTTTACGAATCTAACAGATGTAACTGATATTCGGTACCTGTTATTACAATATAAAACTAGTATGTATTAGTTTTTACGAATCTAACAGATGTAACTGATATTCGGTACCCTGTTATTACAAGATAAAACTAGTATGTATTAGTTTTTACGAATCTAACAGGTGTAACTGATATTCGGTACCCTGTTATTACAAGATAAAACTCGTATGTATTAGTTTTTACGAATCTAACAGGTGTAACTGATATTCGGTACCTGTTATTATAAGATAAAACTAATATGTATTAGTTTTTACGAATCTAACAGATGTAACTGATATTCGGTACCCTGTTATTACAAGATAAAACTAATATG
>NW_013847303.1:0-304 GCF_000517525.1 Limulus polyphemus
ACAGGAGATATCAATAAATATAATCACGACCTATATCCCCGGAATATAACTTTATTAGCTCAATTTTCGGCAATTACAGCTTCGTCAGGAGATATCAATAAATATAATCACTACCTATATCCCCGGAATATAACTTTATTAGCTCAATTTTCCGCAATTACAACTTCGCCAGGAGCTATCAATAAATATAATCAAGACTTATATCTCACTCCCCGGAATATAACTTTATTAGCTCAATATTTCGCTGTTACAACTTCGTCAGGAGATTATCAATAAATATAAACACGGCCTATATCTCCGGAAT
>NW_013847304.1:0-375 GCF_000517525.1 Limulus polyphemus
ACTTGTATCTTCAGTTGGGGACTGTCCAAGGCATCTACAAACTGATCCCTCCGCAACAGCTTGAGGACATCGGGTGGTGCAGTTGGGTAGGCCCTGTATGCCATACTTTCCAAATCCTGTGCCAGCTCTTGCAGGCTCTCCCCTTTAGCACGGACTCTCGTCCTAAACCTAGCCCTGTAGACTCCGGACTGATTTTGAGTTCCATACCTGAGTTCTAAAGCAGCCACCAGTACTCTATAGTTGTGCCTGTCGTCTGCTGACAACTGTACTTCCAGTGGTTGCCCTTTCAGGCTCGTTGCCAGGTACACTGCTTTCTGCTCCTCTGTCCATCCATTCATTTCTGCCAGGAGCTCAAATTGTGCTCTATATGCTTCC
>NW_013847305.1:0-376 GCF_000517525.1 Limulus polyphemus
CCTACGTTAAGTCCAGCACAGATGTACCAAGGTTGGTACAGTCATCAGGATTCAAGGCCAGAAAAGGTCAGCTTTCAGAGAGGTTTGAGAGACTTTGCTGGCACTGTAATAAACCTGGGCACAAGAGAGCTCAATGCCGGCAACACTGGGAAGATGCTATGGCAGGAAAGGCTGCTACCCAGAAAGGTTGTTGGAACTGTGGAAAGCAAGGACATATGAGGAGCCAGTGTAAGATAAATATTACCAACACGTCAGCCTCGGGAAAACAAGTAGAGGTTGGTGTTGAGGAACGCCCACCAACCCCCCATCGTGAAAGTCCCAACAGCTAGGTGTAAAATGCCAAGCACACATAGTGTCTACGTGACAGGAAAGCTGG
>NW_013847306.1:0-376 GCF_000517525.1 Limulus polyphemus
CTAATAGAATATCTTAGTCTCTTCATAATAACTCTAATAGACAATTATAATTCTATTCATAATAACTATAACAGAATATCTTAATTAGTCTCTTTAGAATAGCTCTAATAGAAATATCTTAATTAGTCTCTTTAGAATAGCTCTAATAGACATATATAAGTCTATCCATAATAACTATAACAGAATATCTTAATTAGTCTATCCATAATAACTATAACAGAATATCTTAATTAGTCTCTTCATAATAGTTCTAATAGAATATCTTAGTCTCTTCATAATAACTCTAATAGAATATCTTAATGAGTCCCTTTAGAATAGCTCTAATAGACATATATTAGACCTTTTAGAATAGCTCTAATAGAAATATCTTAGTCTC
>NW_013847307.1:0-373 GCF_000517525.1 Limulus polyphemus
GTACACTGGCTTCTCAGATGTCCTTGCTCCCCACAGTTCCAACAGCCTTTCTTGGTAGCAGCCTTTACTGCTGTATCGTCTTCCCTGTGTTGAAGTTTCCAGCATTGAGCTCTCTTGTGCCCAGGTTTATTACAGTGCCAGCAAAGTCCCTCAAACTCTCTGAAAGCTGACCTTTTCTGGCCTTGAATCCAGATGACTGTACCAACCTCGGTACCTCTGTGCTGGACTTAACGTAGGATTCAAATTCGAGAGCTCTGGCCATTGCATCCTGCATGGTAGAGGGGTGTGCTTGCTTCACTTGTATCTTAAGTTGTGGACTGTCCAAGGCATCTACGAATTGATCCCTCAGCAACAACTTGAGAAGATCGGGTGG
>NW_013847308.1:0-376 GCF_000517525.1 Limulus polyphemus
GTTGTTGATACGCCACGTGTTTAATGTTATCTTCCGATCAAACTGAGCCATCTACAAAGACTAAAACTAAAAATATACTCAGTGATGAGTATGGTTAATGAAATATACTATTATAACTTTCTCACTGATAATCAATAGAATGTACTGTTTCATCAGTTAGATGTGATATGTAGCTAAACCATGTCGCAGAATATTGGAACTGAGGTATGTGGCTTTATCAAAACAAACATTTTTCTTTAGTAACATAAGCTAATTTCAATATCTACAATTCCGATCATTTAACACATTATTCCAACATGCATCAACTTTTTTTTTCATTAAATATTTGTTTTATGGCTTTGTTTACGATTTTTAATTTAAGGTTAATTTACTGTCT
>NW_013847309.1:0-376 GCF_000517525.1 Limulus polyphemus
AGGAAGTTAGTAAACATTTGATGGTGGTATCTGTAATATATGAGGAAGTTAATACACATTTCATAAATAATTATATTATTTAAAAAATGAGTTTAAACTTAAAAGTGGTATTCCTAATATATAAGAAAGTTAGTAGACATTTGATGGTGGAACCTATAATACATGAGGAAGTTAGTAGACATTTGATGGTGGTAGTTGTAATACTTGAGGAAGTTAGTAGACAATTGATGGTGGTACTTGTAATACATGAGGAAGTTAGTAGACATTTGACGGTGGAACCTGAACACATGAAGAAGTAAGTAGACATTTTAAAGAGGTAGTTGTAATACTTGAGGAAGTTAGTAGACATTTGTTGGTGGTATCTGTAATACATTAA
>NW_013847310.1:0-375 GCF_000517525.1 Limulus polyphemus
GAGCCGACACCGGTGCTCTATAATTGTGTCTATCGGCTGCTGTCAACTGTCCAAGTATTTCCAGTGGTTGTCCCTTCAAGCTCGTTGCCAGATATACAGTTTTCTGCTCCTCTGTCCATCCGTTCATCTCTGCCAGTAACTCAAACTGTGCTCTATATGCTTCCCACGGTGCTTTCCCATCGTATTCCTGTGGCTTCCTTCGCACTGGATCACTCCTATTACTGACATTCATATCTGGGATGTGACTTCTATGTCTGAATATGTCTGCATTAGGGTTTAACTGCGGGCTCTGTAAGGGGCTTGCCATTGTCTGGGGGTGACTAAGTCGATGGCCAATGTATCCTCCTTTTGTAACAGACAATAAATCGTTCTTTA
>NW_013847311.1:0-376 GCF_000517525.1 Limulus polyphemus
TGACGAGTGAAAAGCGTTTCTGATGAAGGGCTTGATTTAAACGTTCCAGTTGCTGACTAGAGATTTCTGCATTAATAATTCGCTGTAGATTGGGGAGTTCCTTTGATGTCCACAAAATGAAAAACATCACTTTCTGCGTATGGGGTCTAGGTTTTTGGGTCGGAAGTGGTATTTGTCTGGGACTGAGCCATTGTTTTTGGCGTTCAATCCATTTTTCATCACCGGTGACAATTCTGTCCAGAAGAGACAAAGCAACGTTCACACGGGGAAACGATTATCATAGGAAAGTTCGTGAAGCACCCAAACACCTTCTTTATGGAGTTTTCCAATATTCCTTAGACGTTTACACATTCTTTCATCAGGGACATGCAATTCA
>NW_013847312.1:0-377 GCF_000517525.1 Limulus polyphemus
GTATAAGTTGCATTTGGAGTATCCACTAGTATAAAATATAAGTTGTGTTTGGAGTATCCACTAGTATAAGGTATAAGTTGTATTTGGAGTATTCACTAGTATAAAATATAATTTGTGTTTGGAGTATCCACTAGTAAAAAATATAAGTTGTATTTGGAGTATCCACTAGTATAAAATATAAGTTGTATTTGGAGTATCCACTAGTATAAAGTGTAAGTTGTATTTGGAGTATCCACTAGTAAAAAATATAAGTTGTATTTTGAGTATTCAATTCCAACATCCTGCTCTGGTTTCCGATTAATACTTCTATATACAGGGGTTGGACAAACTAATGGAAACACCTTGGAAAATCAACAAAATATATTTTAATATGGTGT
>NW_013847313.1:0-376 GCF_000517525.1 Limulus polyphemus
CCGAATTTATAACCACCATACTCATCTTTAGCCTTACTTGGCACAACTACTCCATGAACACCTAGGTTTAACTATATTTATCGAATTTATAACCACCATACTCATTTTTAACCTTACTTGGCACACCTACTCCATGAACACCTAGGTATAACTATAGTTACCAAGTTTATAACCAACATAATCATTTTTAACGTTATTTGGTACAACAACTCCACAAACACCTAGGTGTAACTCTAGTTACCGAATTTATTACCACCATACTCATCTTTAGCCTTACTTGGTAGAACTACTCCATGAACACCTAGGTGCAACTCTAGTTACCTAATGTGTAACCCCCATACTCATCTTTAGCGTTATTTGGTAGAACAACTCCACG
>NW_013847314.1:0-753 GCF_000517525.1 Limulus polyphemus
TGATTTAGTCCTAGTGTTCAAGGGGGCTTATTGTTTTACTTGTTACTAACTTCTGTTGATTTAGTCTTAGTGTTCAAGCGTACTTAGTGTTTGATTTGTTACTAACTTTGCTATTGATTTAGTCCTAGTTTTCAAGTGTACTTGGTGTTTCAATAGTTACTAACTTTGCTAGTGATTTAGTCCTAGTGTTCAAGGGCACTTAGTGTTTTACTTGTTACTAACTGTACTATTGATTTAGTCCTAGTTTTCAAGCGTACTTAGTGTTTCAATAGTTACTAACTTTGCTATTGATTTAGTCCTATTGTTCAAGGGCACTTAGTGTTTTACTTGTTATTAACTGTACTATTGATTTAGTTCTAGTTTTCAAGGGCACTTATTGTTTTACTTGTTACTAACTGTACTATTGATTTAGTCCTAGTTTTCAAGCGTACTTAGTGTTTCAATATTTACTAACTTTGCTATTGATTTAGTCCTAGTTTTCAAGAGCACTTAGTGTTTCATTTGTTACTAGCACTAAGTGCACTTGAAAACTAGGACTAAATCAATAGCAAAGAAAGTTAGTAACGAATGAAATCCTAATGATTTAGTCCTAGTTTTCAAGTGTACTTAATGTTTCATTTGTTACTAACAATACTATTGGTTTAGTCCTAGTTTTGAAGGGCACTTAGTGTTTTCATTTGTTACTAACTTTGCTATTGATTTAGTTCTAGTTTTCAAGGGCACTTAGTGTTTTACTTGTTATTAACTGTACTA
>NW_013847315.1:0-376 GCF_000517525.1 Limulus polyphemus
CGTCTGCTGATTCGATGAAGTTAACTTATGATAAGAGATCTACTGAAGTCAGCTTTGTACCTAGAAACAATGTATGGTTGTATAATCCCAGGAAGTCCAAAGGGAAGTCTCCTAAGTTGTCTTCTCCATGGGAAGGCCCATATGACATAGTGGATCGTCTCTCAGACGTGACTCTCCGGATAAAATGTGGTCGGCGAGGTAAGCCAAAAGTGGTGCATGCCAACAGGCTTTGGCGTTATCATGGTCCAGGACATTTCAATTGGGACAAAGTGGACAATAGAACAAATGACACTGCTGAAGACGTGCCACCTGAAGAAGTCACCGTCGAAGAAGAAACTCTACTCAGTTTTGAGAAGGGAAACGGTGAAACTCTTGG
>NW_013847316.1:0-376 GCF_000517525.1 Limulus polyphemus
TCAGGAGCGAATTACAAGACAATTGCCAAAGTATTTATAGCTTGTTAGTAGGTCATTGACCTGTATGTTATTTTTCATACATTCATGCTAAACCAATCAAAGGAGATCAATCCACATTTTTGCAGAAATATTCGCCAAACCTTCTTCTCTATTTAATACTACATGATCTTTTTTGTGTTTTATTATTTCTAACGATTCACGAATATTATTACCTATTACACTTTTAGGTTGAGCTAATATTACAGTTTTTTCCCATGATATTGTGTGTCTTGTGTGAGAATTTAATAATGGATATAGAAACAAATCTAGATAAAGTGATAACTGATAATTGTAAAATTATAATTAGAACTGAATGTTTAAACTTGTAAGTAATTTC
>NW_013847317.1:0-376 GCF_000517525.1 Limulus polyphemus
TATGATAAGAGATCTATTGAAGTCAGCTTTGTACCAGAAGACAAGGTGTGGTTGTATAATCCCAGAAAGACCAAAGGAAGTCTCCTAAGTTGTCTTCTTCATGAGAAGGCGCATATGCTAGTGTTGCGTCAGCGAGGTCACGTGACTAGTATCACGCTACTTCTTTTTCGAACCTTCCTAGAGTGGGGGGAGTCTGGTATATATAAGGTGGTGACAACGTGACGGGACAATGTGTAGGTAGTGAGTAATTGATCTGCAGTCAGAGAGTATTGTTGAAGTTAACGTTCGTTATAGCGTTTGTTTTAGCGCGAATGTTGAAATTAAGTGTATCGTAAAGTTGTATTCAGAAAGAATAAACCAGTTTTATTAAGTAAGG
>NW_013847318.1:0-625 GCF_000517525.1 Limulus polyphemus
AAATCTTGTGTCTTCTTATTGACAGTACACAGTATCGTTAAATCTTGTGTCTTCTTATTGACAGTACACAGTATCGTTAAATCTTGTGTTTTCTTATTGACAGTACACAGTATCTTTAAATATTGTGTCTTCTTATCGACAGTACACAGTATTGTTATATCTAGTGTCTTCTTATTGACAGTACAAACTATCGTTAAATCTTGTGTCTTCTTATTGACAGTACACAGTATCTTTAAATCTTTTGGCTTGTTAGTGATAGTACACAGTATTTTTAATTCTTGTGGCTTGTTAGTGATAGTACACAGTATTTTATATCTTGTGTCTTCTTATTGACAGTACACAGTATCGTAAATCTTGTGTCTTCTTATTGACAGTACATACTGTGTACTGTCAATAACAAGACACAAGATTTAACGACAGTACACAGTATCGTTAAATCTTGTGTCTTCTTATTGACAGTACACAGTATCGTTAAATCTTGTGTCTTCTTATCGACAGTACACAGTATTGTTAAATCTAGTGTCTTCTTATTGACAGTACACACTCTTGTTAAATCTTGTGTCTTCTTATTGACAGTACACAGTATCTTTAAATCTTTTGGCTTGTTAGTTATAGTACACAGTAT
>NW_013847319.1:0-544 GCF_000517525.1 Limulus polyphemus
GTTAAGTAAAAACATGATTCACATCACTGATATACGTCAGTTAACTAAAGACACGATTCACATCACTGATATACGTTAGTTGACTAAAGACATGATTCACATGATTGATATACGTTAGTTTACTAAAGACATGTTTCACATAACCAATATACGTTAGTTAACTAAAGGCATGATTCACATAACTGACACACGTTAATTTACTAAAGACATGTTTCACATAACCAATATACGTTAGTTAAGTAAAGACATGATTCACATCACTGATATACGTCAGTTAACTAAAGACACGATTCACATCACTGATATACGTTAGTTGACTAAAGACATGATTCACATAACTGACACACGTTAGTTTACTAAAGACATGTTTCACATAACCAATATACGCTAGTTCACTAAAGGCATGATTCACATGACTGAAACACGTCAGTTAACTAAAGACATGATTCACATAACCAATATACGTTAGTTAAGTAAAACATGATTCACATCACTGATATACGTCAGTTAACTAAAGACACGATTCACATCACTGATATACGTT
>NW_013847320.1:0-373 GCF_000517525.1 Limulus polyphemus
TTGTATTACAATACACCTAAAACACATGTGTCAATTGTTACCTCTCATCGTATTACAATACACCAATAATATATGTGTCAATTGTTACCTATCATAGTATTACAATACACCAATAATACATGTGTCAATTGTTACCTATCATCGTATTACAATACACCAATAATACATGTGTCAATTGTTACCTATCATTGTATTACGATACACCTATAATACATGTGTCAATTGTTACCTATCATCGTATTACAATACACCTAAAACACATGTGTCAATTGTTACCTATCATCGTATTACAATACACCAATAATATATGTGTCAATTGTTACCTATCATAGTATTACAATACACCTATAATACATGTGTCAAATTGGTTACC
>NW_013847321.1:0-497 GCF_000517525.1 Limulus polyphemus
ATTAGGGTAACTAATCAGTTGAACGTAACTATAGTGATAAAAGTTTGTATGTTGGAGTAACATAATTTGGATGTACGAATAATAAATATATGTATATTTGTGTGTGTGTATGTTATTCATGTGTTAGTGATTAGTATGGTTCTGAACATCCAGATTTGGAGCCACGATTTGCCACTGAACATAGTCCACATTTTCAGCCAAAGGGCGTCTTAAAGGTAATATTCAACACGCTATTCGGTTGAAAGTAGCTGCGAAAGAGGCGGGTGGTGCTGATTACTCTAAGTTAAGATACGATTATGGTTGAACCTGGAGTCCGTATGTACATAAGGTGCTGTTCATATTGAAAATACCAAATACAAAAACTCTGAAAACAATCTTAAAAAGTTCTTATAAGATATAAACAGATAGGTAACAAAATGATACGAAATGTTTGTATATATGGCCTCTTATTCAGCTTGGTCCAGCCACATTATCTCCATCCCTGGGATGATAAACAT
>NW_013847322.1:0-376 GCF_000517525.1 Limulus polyphemus
ATCTGTATTAAAACACCTACCAGCCACTATCCATCTATCATAAAGAACTACCTGTTACCATCCATCTATATTAAAAGACCTACCAGTTACCATCTATGTACATTAAAAGACCTACCAGCCACTATCCATATATAATGAAAGACCTACCAGTTACCCTCTATCTACATTAAAAGACCTACCAGCCACTATCCATATATAATGAAAGACCTAACAACCACTATCCATCTGTATTGAAAGACCTACCAGCCACTATCCATCTGTATTAAAAGACCTACCAGCCACTATCCTTCTATATTAAAACATCTACCAGTCACTATCCATGTATAATAAAACACCGACCGCCCACTATCCATCTGTATTAAAAGACCTACCAGCC
>NW_013847323.1:0-376 GCF_000517525.1 Limulus polyphemus
TTGTAAACGTTTTCATTGTTTACAGTAGCTACGTTCACGGTTGTTAGTTGTAAACGTTTTCATTGTTTACAGTAGCTACGTTCACGGTTGTTAGTTGTAAACGTTTTCATTGTTTACACTGGCTACGTTCACGGTTGTTAATTGTAAACGTTTTCATTGTTTACAGTGGCTACGTTCACGGTTGTTAATTGTAAACGTTTTCATTGTTTACACTGGCTACGTTCACGGTTGTTAGTTGTAAACGTTTTCATTGTTTACAGTAGCTACGTTCACGGTTGTTAATTGTAAACGTTTTCATTGCTTACAGTAGCTGTGTTCACGGTTGTTAATTGTAAACGTTTTCATTGCTTACAATAGCTACGTTCACGGTTGTTAA
>NW_013847324.1:0-373 GCF_000517525.1 Limulus polyphemus
ACGCACTTTTTTACCCCAACATTTGATGTCAAAATCTGCTTGCGTCCTATACACCGAAGGCATGAATAATATATACGTATATACACGATATACACAAGCCATGTGTAAATATATTATAGGTATGCATAGTTTAGTTCAATTGAATGTGTTATTTATAACAATAGTAGTTTAAAAAAAAATAACTATTTATAATGCTCCCTAAATAATAAAAAATAAGTTACAGTGAAAGCAATGAAGATTTTGTAGGTTTTGAACCAAACTAAATAACAGTAAACCTTTTTTTTTTATTACGGTATTTTCTTATTTTGATGTTTTGAGCTCTTTTGTGTTTTGAACAATATATACTAATTTTTAAAGCATCAAACTGAATTTT
>NW_013847325.1:0-412 GCF_000517525.1 Limulus polyphemus
ATTTGACAATACTTTGTACTGTCAATAAGAAGACACAAGATTTAACGATACTGTGTACTGTCAATAAGAAGACACAAGATTTAACGATACTGTGTTCTGTCAATAAGAAGACACAAGATTTATAAATACTGTGTACTATCAATAAGAACACACAAGATTTAACAGTACTGTTTATTGTCAATAAGAAGACACAAGACTTAACAATACTGTGTACTGTCAATAAGAAGACACGAGATTTAACTATACTGTATACTGTCAATAAGAAGACACAATATTTAACAATACTGTGTACTCTCAATAAGAAGACACAATATTTAACAATACTGTGTACTCTCAATAAGAAGACACACGATTTAGAAATACTTTGTAGTATCTATAAAAAGAGTTGTGAATTTAACGATAGTGTGTACTG
>NW_013847326.1:0-438 GCF_000517525.1 Limulus polyphemus
GTATTACCAAACTAATACCAAAGGTTTACAGTATATTACCAAACTAATACCAAACATTTACAGTGTATCACCAAACTAGTACCAAAGGTTTACAGTGTATTACCAAACTAATACCAAAGGTTTACAGTATATTACCAAACTAGTACCAAACATTTACAGTGTATTACCAAACTAGTACCAAACACTTACAGTGTATTACCAAACTAGTACCAAAACTTTACAGTGTATTACCAAACTAGTACCAAACATTTACAGTGTATTACCAATCTAATACCAAAGGTTTACAGTATATTACCAAACTAGTACCAAACATTTACAGTGTATTACCAAACTATCACCAAATGTTTACGGTGTATTACCAAACTAGTACCAAAACTTTACAGTGTATTACCAAACTAGTACCAAAGGTTTACAGTGTATTACCAAACTAGTACCAAA
>NW_013847327.1:0-376 GCF_000517525.1 Limulus polyphemus
TATCATTTACAACAGAAGTTGAAAGACTGTATTAATGATTTCAGTATCGTTTAAAACAGAAGTTGAAAGACTGTATTAATGATTTCAGTATCCTTTACAACGGAAGTTGAAAGACTGTATTAATGATTTCAGTATCGTTTACAACAGAAGTTGAAAGACTGTATTAATGAGTTTGGTATCTTTTACAACGGAAGTTGGAAGACTGTATTAATGAGTTTGGTATCGTTTACAACGGAAGTTGGAAGACTGTATTAATGAGTTTGGTATCGTTTACAACGGAAGTTGGAAGACTGTATTAATGATTTCAGTATCGTTTACAACGGAAGTTGGAAGACTGTATTAATGATTTCAGTATCGTTTACAACGGAAGTTGGAA
>NW_013847328.1:0-376 GCF_000517525.1 Limulus polyphemus
CTATTCTAAGTATTCTTTTAACGTATCATGTCTTATTACTTTTACTACGTATTATAACTTTTTTACAATTTTTTTTGTAATTAATTTTAGGTGACTGATCCTCTCTTAAAATTAGCTTCTTAAAAAAGAACGGGGATTTATTAAAGAATTTTACGTATAGCCCAATTGTGCATCCACATATTTTGATATATTAACTTAGAGCGTTTTTTCTGTGTGACAAATGCGTAGCCTTCAGACAACAACAACACGTCCGTCAATATTCAACATAAAAGTATGCGTTCATGATGTTTACTTTCTACCATTTGAGAATTATGAACGAACTGTAACGTTAAATGTAAAATGAGAGACTGCATTGTATAAAACGTAGCGATTAATA
>NW_013847329.1:0-376 GCF_000517525.1 Limulus polyphemus
TGTTTTAATCTTTACAATCTATGTCTTTGCACTGTATACTTATTTAAAATAAGTACAGGTATTTATGTGAAGTGGATAAATATTCCACTCTTACAAAAATTATGTATAAAAATTTGTGAGTTATAAAAGAGCCATAGGGAGAATCAAATATGGTTTAGTCTGATGATACAGCTTACTAAATCAGTTAGATTAACAACTGCCTAGTATAAAGTATTAAAATATACAAATATTTAAATTGGTTCAATGGTAGTTTTTTACAATTTATATGAACTACATTTTTCCTAAGTTAATTTATAACTCGCAGATAATTTTTAATAAAGTGTATACATATATTTGTATACACATGTGTACTTTAGACCAACAGCTTGTAGTAAGG
>NW_013847330.1:0-580 GCF_000517525.1 Limulus polyphemus
GGTATTTTAATCCTTCTTAAACTTTATTTTGTCGACTGTTATAACGGTCTTTTAGTCCTCCGTCCTATTGGAAAACTGACTAAAAGGACCCATATAAATGTCAACAAAATTTAGTTATTTGGTCAATGTCAACAAAATCTGGGGGAAGGAAGACTAAAAGTCCGTTATAACAGTCAATAGGGTCCTTTTAGTCAGTTTTCCACTAGATTTTGTTTACTTTGAAAACGTGTTTTTAGTTTTCTTCCACTCGATTTGGTCGACTTTCATTACTGACTTTTTAGGTCTTCTTAGACTAGATATTTTTGACTTTGATAGCGGTATATTTAGTCTTTCTTAAACTATATTTTAATGACTTTCATAATTGTATTTTTAATCCTTCTTAAACAATATTTGGCGACTGTTATAAAGGTCTTTTAGTCTTCATTCCTCCAAATTTTGTTGACATTGATGAGTGTCCTTTTAGTCAGTTTTCCACTAGATTTTGTTGACTTGAAAAACGTGTTTTTAGTTTTCTTCCACTCGATTTTGTCGACTTTCATAACTGACTTTTTAGGCCTTCTTTGATTAGTTATTTTTGACT
>NW_013847331.1:0-393 GCF_000517525.1 Limulus polyphemus
CCAAAAACCTTATAAAACACAATGATTAGCCTATTTATCAACGTACCAACCCCTGAAACACTAAAACCTCATAAAACACAATGATTAGCCTATTCACCAACATACCAACCCCTGAAACACTAAAACCTCATAAAACACAATGATTAGCCTATTCACCAACGTACCAACCCTGAAACACTAAAACATCATAAAACACAATGATTAGGCTATTCATCAACGTACCAACCCCTTAAACACTAAAACCTCATAAAATACAGTGATTAACCTATTCACTAACGTACCAACCCCTGAAACACTAAAATCTCATAAAACACAATGAATAGCCTATTCACCAACGTATCAACCCCTGAAACCCTAAAACCTCATAAAACACAATGGATTAGCCTATTCACC
>NW_013847332.1:0-399 GCF_000517525.1 Limulus polyphemus
ACCTAAGTGTTCATGGAGTAGTTGTACCAAGTAAGGCTAAAGATGAGTATGGTGGTTATAAGTTCTGTAACTAGAGTTACACCTAGGTTTCATGGAGTACTTGTACCAAGTAAGGCTAAAGATGAGTATAGTGGTTATAAATTCTGTAACAAGAGTTACACTTACGTGTTCGTTGAGTTCTTGTAACAAATAACGCTAAATATGAGTATGGGGCTACACATTCGGTAACTAGAGTTACACCTAGGTGTTCATGCAGTAGTTATGCCAAGTAAGCCTAAAGATGAGTATGGTGGTTATAAATTCGGAAACTAGAGTTACACCTAGGTGTTCATGGAGTAGTTGTACCAAGTAAGGCTAAAGATGAGTATGATGGTTATAAATTCGGTAACTATAGTTACA
>NW_013847333.1:0-376 GCF_000517525.1 Limulus polyphemus
TCTTCCTCACATACCCCTAGCATAGCTCTTGGTGATTCTATATGTTTTTCACTGTGTTCCTCACAAAGTGAAACATTAATAGCCCGAGTGTAAATACATGGACACTTGGGAAGTAATCCAAACAGTTGTTATAGGGGAAGTGGTGGTCTGCCTGTGAAGACATGGACACTTGGGAAGTAATGTTGGGTTTTATGTTGGGATCAATATCGACAGTATGTCGGGTTTCATGTTGGGATCAATATCGACAGTATATCGGGTTTCATGTTGGGATCAATATTGAGTTTAAAAGAGTAAGTCGGATTTAAGTTTGGGATTAATATTGAACTTAACAGTATGTCGGGTTTTAGATTAGGATGAATATTGAACTTAACAGTAT
>NW_013847334.1:0-376 GCF_000517525.1 Limulus polyphemus
TTAAAATTCAACAAAGTCTCTTAATTTTATAAGAAGTATCTTCTTCCGTACTGGTCTCTGTCTCGTTGGCTTCTGCTTCATGTGGGGTTCATCTGATTAATCAGGAATCGTCCTATCACTAGTAACAGTCACATCAGTGGTAGTAACTTCATCAAGGGCTTCACTGTTTCCCTTCTCAAACCGAGTAGAGTTTCTTCTTCGACAGTGGCTTTTTCAGGTGACACATATTCAGCAGCATCATTTGTTCTGTTGTTCACTTCATCCCAACTGAAATGTCCTGGACCGTGATAACGCCAAAGCCTGTTGGCATGCGCCACCTTTGGCTTACCTCGTCGACCACATTTTATCTGGAAAGTCACGTCTGAGAGACGATCCA
>NW_013847335.1:0-376 GCF_000517525.1 Limulus polyphemus
CTTCTTACCTCCGAGATATCTTCCTGTTAAACTGTCATGGGATTGATGCAACACAACTTCTCGTAACTTTCTCGGTATAACTGTTTGCAAGGTCGTCACTTTCCCATCTGCAGTTTCCCATCTCTGGAGAAGAATACCATCTTCAAGCGTCAACTAGTCCTATTGTGCCCAATAGTTCTTTGTCACAGGGCTTAAGCTAGACACTTTTTCACAAGCAGGGCACAAAACACTTGCTTTTAGAAAATCAATTATTGGCTTCAAATATTGGTCTTTCTCCTGTTCTGCTTTAATATCTATACCTGGTTCCACTTCACCATCATCAACTTCTTCAGTCACTTTGAATTCAGCTTGATGGCATCTGGTTAGTCCAAACCTC
>NW_013847336.1:0-374 GCF_000517525.1 Limulus polyphemus
CAACTCCTGCAAGTACCAGGATAAATACAAAAATACATTAAAGTCTTACAACAACCCCTGCCCGTTCAAAGCTATAAACATCAACACAATACAGACTTATACAACTCCTGAAAAGTCCACGATAGATACAACAACACATTAAAGACTTTCAACAACCTGTGCCAGTACCCGGTTAGCTACAAAAACACATAAAATACTTACAACAACTCCTGTCAGTATCAGAATAGATACAACAACACATTAAAGACTTACAACGACCCCTGTCCGTTCAAGGCAAGAAACAACAACACAATAACGACTTATAAAAATTCCTGCCTGTACCAGGTTAGATACAACAACACATTAAAGAATTTTAACAACCCGTGCCAGAACCA
>NW_013847337.1:0-450 GCF_000517525.1 Limulus polyphemus
AAATCAATATTGAATAATCCAACAATGTATTTAAATTAAAAAATCGATAGTGGTTACTTACGTTTGTGCATATCAAACCGCGTGAATTTACACATTATTTATTTATGGAGGAAAAGAATAAACAAACAAAAGTGAATAAATATTAAAATGTGTAATATGTTGTGCAAAAGATTTCCATAATATTAGGAACGTCTGGGGAAATACCGATCAAAGACATGGAGAGATGTGCCTGGCTATTTGTTAGTTGTGGGATTGTTTGATTGTATTAGTAAAGCTTCTCTGATTTTTCTTCTGTTAATGTCAGGTTCATGTTTTAGCACTGTGACATTCTGTTCAGAAAAACTGTCGTTTGTTTTTATTCATGGACTTGGGAAAGTATTTTTGGTGTTCTTTTAACCTGATCTTCAAGTTACGTCCTGTTTCACCTCTGTAAAAGACAAGACAACTGTA
>NW_013847338.1:0-479 GCF_000517525.1 Limulus polyphemus
GTATATAACAAACCAGTGATCTTGGTTACCATGACTGATCTTATATATATAATACACAAGTGATTTTAGTTAACATGACTGATCGTATATATATATAACACACCAGTGATTTTAGTTACCACTACTGATCATATATATATATAACACATCAGTGGTTTTAGTTACCATGACTGATCGTATATATATATATATAACACCAGTGACCTTAGTTACCATGACTGATCATATATATAACACCAGTGATCTTAGTTACCATGACTGATCGTATATATATATAACACACCAGTGATCTTAGTTACCATGACTGATCTTACATTAATAACAAACCAGTGAACATGTTTTATGTTTATACAGTAAAACACATCATTCGTAACAATTAAACGTGTTTTATGTTTATACAGTAAAAACACATCATTCGTAACAGTTAAACGTGTTTTATGTTTATACAGTAAAAACACATCATTCGTAACAGTTAAACG
>NW_013847339.1:0-465 GCF_000517525.1 Limulus polyphemus
TTCTTATTGACAGTACACATTATTGATAAATCCTTTTTCTTCTTATTGACAGGACACAGTATTGTTAACTCTTGTGTCTACTTATTGACAGTACGCAGTATTGATAAATCCTGTATCTTCTTATTGACAGTTCACAGTATCGTTAAATCTTGTGGCTTGTTATTGATAGTACACAGTATCATTAAATGTTATGACTTGTTATGATAGTACACAGTATCGTTAAATCTTGTGTCTTCTTATTGACAGTACACATTATTGATAAATCGTTTTTCTTCTTATTGACAGGACACAGTATTGTTAAGTCTTGTGTCTTCTTATTGACAGTACGCAGTATTGATAAATCCTGTATCTTCTTATTGACAGGACACAGTATTGTTAAATCTTGTGTCTTCTTATTGACAGGTACACAGTATTGATAAATCCTGTATCTTCTTATTGACAACTGTGTCCAATTGTTAAATCTTG
>NW_013847340.1:0-1337 GCF_000517525.1 Limulus polyphemus
TAATCTGCCACCTTCATGGAGTAGAGAAACATGGGTCCAAGTCAGTCTAATGGTGTAATCTACCATCTTAGTGGAGTGGAAAAACATGTCTCCAAGTCCGTCTAATGTTGTAATCTGCCACCTTCATGGAGTAGAGAAACATAGGTCCAAGTCAGTCTAATGTTGTAATCTAAAATCTTAGTGGAGTGGAAAAACATGGGTCCAAGTCAGTCTAATGGTGTAATCTACCATCTTAGTGGAGTGGAAAAACATGGGTCCAAGTCACTCTAATGGTGTAATCTACCATCTTTGTGGAGTGGAAAAACATGGGTCCAAGTCAGTCTAATGTTGTAATCTACCATCTTAGTGGAGTGGAAAAACATGGGGGACCCATGTTTTTCCAAAGTCAGTCTAATGGTGTAATCTACCATAATCTACCATCTTCATAGAGTGGGGAAACAAGGGTCCAAGTCAGTCTAATGGTGTAATCTACCATCTTCGTGTACCACCTTCATGGAGTAGAGAAACATAGGTCCAAGTCAGTCTAATGTTGTAATCTACCATCTTAGTGGAGTGGAAAAACATGGGTCCAAGTCAGTCTAATGTTGTAATCTACCATCTTTGTGGAGTGGAAAAACATGGGTCCAAGTCAGTCTAATGTTGTAATCTACCATCTTTGTGGAGTGGAAAAACATGGGTCCAAGTCAGTCTAATGTTGTAATCTACCATCTTTGTGGAGTGGAAAAACATGGGTCCAAGTCAGTCTAATGGTGTAATCTACCATCTTCGTAGAGTTGGAAAACGTGTAGAAGTCAGTCTAATGGTGTAATCTACCATCTTTGTAGAGTTGGTAAACACATGGTTCCAAGTCAGTCTAATGGTGTAATCTACCATCTTCGTAGAGTAGAGAAACATGGGTCCAAGTCAATCTAATGGTGTAATCTACCATATTCGTAGAGTAGAGAAACATGGATCCAAGTCAGTCTAATGGTATAATCTACCATCTTCGTAGAGTGGGGAAACATGGCCCAAGTCAGTCTAATGTTGTAATCTACCACTCTATGAAGGGTAGAGAAACATGGATCCAAGTCAATCTAATGGTGTAATCTACCATCTTTGTACAGTTGGTAAACACATGGTCTACGAAGATGGTAGATTACACCATTAGACTGACTTGGAAGTAGAGAAACATGGGTCCAAGTCAGTCTAATGGTGTAATCTACCATCTTCGTAGAGTGGGGAAACATGGCCCAAGTCAGTCTAATGTTGTAATCTACCACCTTCATAGAGTAGAGAAACACATGGTTCCAAGTCAGTCTAATGGTGTAATCTACCATCTTCATGAAGTAGAAAAACAT
>NW_013847341.1:0-470 GCF_000517525.1 Limulus polyphemus
AGTATCGTTAAATCTTGTGTCTTCTTATTGACAGTACACAGTATCGTTAAATCTTGTGTTTTCTTACTGACAGTACACATTATCGTTGAATATTAAGTCTTCTTATTGACAGTACAGAGTATCGTTAAATCTTATGTCTTCTTATTGACAGTACAGAGTATCGTTAAATCTTGTGCTTTTTTCACAGTACACAGTATCGTTAAATCTTGTGTCTTCTTATTGAGAGGACACATTATTGTTAAATATTGTGTCTTCTTATTGATAGTACACATTATCGTTGAATATTGTGTCTTCTTATTGACAGTACACAGTATCGTAAAATCTTGTGTCTTCTTATTGACCGGACACATTATCGTTAAATCTTTTGTCTTCTTATTGACAGTACACAGTATCGTAAAATCTTGTGTCTTCTTATTGACAGTACATAGAATCGTAAAATCTTGTGTCTTCTTATTGACAGGATACATTAT
>NW_013847342.1:0-543 GCF_000517525.1 Limulus polyphemus
TGTAATGACGTGTTAATATAATATACTTTACCTCAATAAATAGATATGGCAACGTGGAGTGCAATTACATGTTCAAGATCCAAAATTATTTTAATATTGTTGCGTCAGCGAGGTCACTCCTTCTTTCGAACCTTCGGGAATTGTCGGGAGATTACTATATATAGGTAGGCTGTTATATATAAGATGGTGACAACGTGACGGGACATTGTGTGTAGGTAGTGAGTAATTTAACTGCAGTCAGAAAGTATTGTTGAAATTCGTTGTTATAGCGTTTGTTATAGAGCGACTGTTGAAAATAAGTGTATCGGTAAAGTTATATTCGGAAAGAATAAACCATTTTTATTAAGAAAGGACTTGTTTCGCTAAAGTTTCGTGGCAACGAAATTACGGAAAATCAACTAACGAACGGAGACGTAGCAATATGATATACTTCACATCAATAACTAGATGTGGTAACGTGGACTGTAATGACATGTTAATATACTTACCCACAATAACTAGATGTGGCAACGTGGATTGTAATGACATGTTAGTATAATATAT
>NW_013847343.1:0-448 GCF_000517525.1 Limulus polyphemus
AGTTACCAATACAATATAGTTGGGAATATCTCCTGGTACAGTTATCAATATAATATAGTTGGGAATATCTCCAGGTACAGTTACCAATACAATATAGTTGGGACTATCTCCAGGTACAGTTATCAATATAATATAGTTGGGAATATCTCCTGGTACAGTTACCAATACAATATAGTTGGGACTATCTCCTGGTGCAGTTACCAATATAATATAGTTGGGAATATCTCCCGGTAGAGTTACCAATACAATATAGTTAGGAATATCTCCAGGTACAGTTACCAATACAATATAGTTGGGAATATCTCCTGGTACAGTTACCAATACAATATAGTTGGGAATATCTCCTGGTGCAGTTACCAATACAATATAGTTGGGAATATCTCCTGGTGTAGTTATCAATACAATATAGTTGGGAATATCTCCTGGTACAGTTATCAATACAATATAG
>NW_013847344.1:0-703 GCF_000517525.1 Limulus polyphemus
GCAAAGTTGTATTCAGAAAGAATAAACCAGTTTTAGTTAAGAAAAAACTTGTATCGCTAAAGTTTCTTCGGAAATAATTTTTACGGAAAATTAACTAACGAACGGAGGCGTAACAGTATTCTTAAAATACTTCTTAATTAAGTCGTTATGTAACTGTCAAATTGTTACTGGTGCGTACGTGGTTTTAAGCCTGATGTTTTAATTAACTAAGATATTGTGTAACCGTGAAATCGTTACTGGTGTGGCAGGGTGAATGAGTATTATCCTCTGTAATGTTTACCCACAAGTTGAACTACGTGTGGTACACCAGTATACAGAATAAGGAACTATTTTGTATTCAAAGACAGAATATGCAAAGTGGACCGATCACATCTGATCTAGAGATATCAGTGCTCTGTTTGTAATAGTGTTAGAAGAGAGAAAAAAAATTTTATATTTATTCTAGTTGTAGTCTGATGTATATTTAAGTCATAATAAAGAATTTTACACTTTAATTTAGTACATTTTGTCTTTTTTCGAACTGGTGGGAAAACTTAGGGGTGAATGATATAGGAAAATATTAGGAAGCATTGTTGACTAGATAACAAAACCCTTCCCATTATTACATCATCCAGTATCTAATTGGCCCTGTTATATTTGCAGCCAATCAGAATTAGACTTGAGAAAATTAAAAAGTTATTTTTGTGAGTTTTCTAAAACAAAA
>NW_013847345.1:0-376 GCF_000517525.1 Limulus polyphemus
GTATTGTGATGTGTACAGATAATTTCAGTTTTACATACAAAAAGGACATAAATATATGTTTAAGTTTTAAAAAATAACGGTGCTACTATAGCATGTTGTCTACAAAGATATTTACACTATAGCATGCAGTCTACAAAGATATTTACACTATAGCATGCAGTCTACAAAGATATTTACACTATAGCATGCAGTCTACAAAGATATTTACATTATAGCATGCAGTCTACAAAGATATTTACACTATAGCATGTCGTCTACAAAGATATTTACATTATAGCATGCAGTCTACAAAGATATTTACACTATAGCGTGTCATCTACAAAGATATTTACACTATAGCATGTCGTCTACAAAGATATTTACATTATAGCATGTC
>NW_013847346.1:0-376 GCF_000517525.1 Limulus polyphemus
TTCATCGGGAATTGTCCTATTATCGGTAATAGTCACATCAGTGGTAGTAGCTTCATCAAGGGCTTCACTGTTTTCCTTCTCAAAACCGAGTACAGTTTCTTCTTCGACAATGGCTTTTTCAGGTGACGCATCTTCCGTGGCGTCGTCTGTTTCGTTGTTCACTTCGTTCCAAGTGAAATGTCCTGGACCGTGATAACGCCAAAGCCTGTTGGCATGCACCACCTTTGGCTTACGTCGCCGACCACATTTTATTCGGAAAGTCACATCTGAGAGATGACCCACTATGTCATATGGGCCTTCCCATGGAGAAGACAACTTAGGAGACTTCCCTTTGGTCTTCCCGGGATTATACAACCACATCTTGTCTTCTGGTACA
>NW_013847347.1:0-376 GCF_000517525.1 Limulus polyphemus
CACGTTAGAACTAACTGTAATATGTAGATTCTGTCGGGCTTTAGAATTAACTGTAATATGTAGTTTCTGTCGGGCTTTAGAATTAACTGTAATATGTAGTTTCTGTCGGGCTTTAGAATTAACTGTAATATGTAGTTTCTGTCGGGCTTTAGAATTAACTGTAATATGTAGTTTCTGTCAGGCTTTAGAATTAACTGTAATATGTAGTTTCTGTCAGGCTTTAGCATTAACTGTAGTATGTAGTTTCTGTCGCGCGTTAGAATTAACTGTAATATGTAGTTTCTGTCAGGCTTTAGAATTAACTGTAATATGTAGTTTCTGTCAGGCTTTAGAATTAACTGTAATATGTAGTTTCTGTCAGGCTTTAGAATTAACT
>NW_013847348.1:0-375 GCF_000517525.1 Limulus polyphemus
CCATTTAGTCCGTTTTCCACTAGATTTTGGTGCCTTTGAAAACGGGATATTGTTTTCCTTCTACTAGATTTTGTCGACGTTCATAACTGTCTTTTTAGGCCTTCATAGACTAAATTTTCGACTCTGATAACGGTATTTTTAGCCCTTTTTCCTCTTGATTTTCTTGACTTTGAAAAAGGGATTTTAGTTTTTCTTCTACTAAAATTTGTCGACTTTCATAACTGTCTTTTGAGGCCTTCATAGACTAGATGTTTTCGAATTTGATAACGGTCATTTTAGCCTTTCTTATGCTACATTTAATAACTTTTATAATGGTCTTTTTAATCCTTTTTGAACTAGATTTTGTCGATATTGATAACGGTATTTTTAGTCCTG
>NW_013847349.1:0-560 GCF_000517525.1 Limulus polyphemus
CTTGTCTTCCTGGTTATAATGACACATGCCCCTCTTAACATTGACCTGTCTTCTCTGTTATAATGAGACATGTTCCTGGTAACATTGACCTTTTTTCTTGATTATAATGACACATGCTCCTGGTAACATTGACCTGTCTTCCTGGTTATAATGAGACATGTTCCTGGTAACATTGACTTGTCTTCCTAGTTATAATGAGACATGTTCGTGGTAACATTGACCTGTCTTCCTTATTATAATGAGACATGTTCCTGATAACATTGACTTGTCTTCCTAGTTTTAATGAGACATGTTACTGGTAACATTGACCTGTCTTCCAGGTTATATTGAGACATGTTCCTTTTAACATTGACTTGTCTTCCTGATTATAATGAGATGGAAGACAGGTCAATGTTACCAGGAACATGTAATATAATGACATGTTCCTGGTAACATTGACCTGTCTTGTAGGTTATAATGAGACATGTTCCTCGTAACATAGACCTGTTTTCCTTATTATAATGACACATGTTCCTGTTAACATTGACCTGTCTTCCTGGTTATTATGACATATTCCTGTT
>NW_013847350.1:0-437 GCF_000517525.1 Limulus polyphemus
AAACATGTATCTGGTAAAAAGAGTGGTTCTATGGTTGAGTGACAAAGTAGGTATTGTGAAACAGTTAAAAAAACATGTATCTGGTAAAAAAGAGTGGTTCTATGGTTGAGTGACAAAGTAGATATTGTGAAACAGTTAAAAAAAACATGTATCTGGTAAAAAGAGTGGTTCTATGGTTGAGTGACAAAGTAGATATTGCGAACCAGTTAAAAGAACATGTATCTTGTAAAAAAGAGTGGTTCTATGGTTGAGTGACAAAGTAGATATTGTGAAACAGTTAAAAAGAAAAACATGTATCTGGTAAAAAGAGTGGTACTATGGTTAAGTGACAAAGTAGACACTGCGAACCAGTTAAAAAGAAAAACATGTATCAGGTAAAAAGAGTGGTTCTATGGTTGAGTGACAAAGTAGACATTGCGAACCAGTTAAAAAGAAAA
>NW_013847351.1:0-376 GCF_000517525.1 Limulus polyphemus
TTTTTCCTCAAACAACTGCTGTAATTTCTCTTCTTGTTTATTTTGCTGTTCGAGCTGCCATTGTTGTAGGTTTTCTTGCCACTGCTGTAATCTTTCTTCTTGCTTTTTTCTCGTTCCTCTCGTTTCTTTTCTTTTTCCTCTAACAACTGCCGTAATTTCTCTTCTTGTTTAATTTCTCGTTCTTCTTGTTTATTTTCTCGTTCTTCTTGTTTCTTTTCTTTTTCCTCTAACAACTGCTGTAATCTCTCTTCTTGTTTCTTTTGCTGCTCTTGTATTGCAGCCATCAAGTCTGCTATGCTGTAGTTTGATTTGCCGCTTCTCGTTTCCATTTTTTTTTCGTTCCACTTCTGACACCAATTTGTTACGTCTCCGTTAA
>NW_013847352.1:0-374 GCF_000517525.1 Limulus polyphemus
AACAAAGTTGATGTTTGGCCGGGAACTTCGGTTGCCAGTGGATCTGTTAACAGGACGCCCATCTTATAAAGAGTTGTCTGAGAATGTGTCAGAGTTTGTGAAAGTGTTATCGGAAAGGATGGATGATATTCACCATCAAGTGCGTTCAAACTAGAAAACGTCTGCTGATTCGATGAATTATGATAAGAGATCTACTGAAGTCAGCTTTGAACGAGGAGACAAGGTGTGATTGTATAATTCCAGGAAGACAAAGGGAAGTCTCCTAAGTTGTCTTCTCCATGGGAAGGCCCATATGACATAATGGATCGTCTCTCAGACGTGACTTTCCGGGTAAAATGTGGTCGGCGAGGTAAGCCAAAGTGGTGCATGCCAAC
>NW_013847353.1:0-1206 GCF_000517525.1 Limulus polyphemus
TGTTTTTCATGATAAGGTCCGACGTTGTGGTAGACTTGTAGTAGATGTTGAGTTGCAGTTTTGTGTTCTGTTTCTTTGGTGTAGTATTTTTGTAAACGATATCCTTTAGAATCCGTTCGTCTGACGATATTAATAGTTGGTTTTATTATTAAACATTTTTATTGTTCTCGTGACAATGTTTTGTTTTATTTGTTGAAACGCCTAATTCTTTCAAGAAAGCAAATGCAGTTGCAAATATGTTTTTAATATATATATTGGTGTACTTTGGTGACAGATTTTCTTGTAGGCAGATTTTGTTAAACAAGACTGATGTCTGTAGGTTTACTTTCTTCTTAGAATTCTTCTCAAGAAGTCGATAAGCCGTCTTAACGTTGTTAGAACAACGGGTAAAAGACACTTCAACGATACCTGGACAGCCACCAAAAAAACACCACTACCGACAACTCCACTGAACAACTCAAAGTCTACTATAAAAACCAATTCTCCACTGCATACAAGAAAACATTTTAATATTAGAGAAAACAGTTTATAGAAAGAATGGAATTAGACAGATTGATTTTAAAGCTTATCGACTGTGTAAATACATAAATATTTATCATACCTAAACTATCAGGTATTGTAGGAGATGATTGGTTATAAATGCAGCTTTAACTTAGTCATAATTCATTCACAAATTCAGATTAAAAGCGTCTGAACGATTTAATTAAATACTATATATACGGTTTTACCTACGTTATCTTATGATGTAACTCAACATTACCGACGGACTGAAGATCTCGGGTTCGAGACGTGATACTACCAAACACTTTTCACATTTTAAGCTGAGTGTGCATTATAAGACAATCGATTATAGTATTCGATTACGAGTAGCCATTTTGATTGGAGGTTGCCACCGACTATTTGCCTGTCTCTAGAGTTTGTTCTCCAAAATTACGGAAGACTATTTCTATCGTGTGAACAAAGTGAAAAAAAAAGTAAAGTCTTGTTAATATTTATAACAGTGTATCCGTTTAAACCAAGTTGTGCTGATTCTAACAAAAGTGAGACCATTCTGAATGATGCTTTGTGCAGCCAAACTCTCGGGTCATAATACAGTCATATTTCAGCAAGTGCGAGACTCTACACAGCAGGATAATCTGATTACACATCACTAAAAACACAATGAGCAAGACTTGGAGACAATAAATACAATACTTTAATATCTTC
>NW_013847354.1:0-376 GCF_000517525.1 Limulus polyphemus
GAGAGACAGAAAGTATACTTGGCGGACATTGAAGATGAATGCATCTTAGGATTGGACTATCTATTACCAAGGAAGTTTGTAATTGATTTTGATAAAATGACGTTTGGGAACAACAAAGGCCAAGTTCCGGTAACTGATAAAAGAGAGGTTGAGCTGATTGGGTGCCATCGGGCTGAAGTCAAGCGGACTGAAAGAGTTGATGATGACGAAGTGGAACCAGGTATCGATATCAAGGCAGAACAGGAGAAAGACCAAGATTTGAAGCCAATGATTGATTTCTTAAAAGCAAGTGTTTTGCGCCCTGCTTGGGAGAAGGTGTCTAGTCTAAGCCCCGTGACAAAGCACTATTGGGCACAATGGGACCAATTAAAGCTTG
>NW_013847355.1:0-404 GCF_000517525.1 Limulus polyphemus
GTCCTGATTCTGCTCCCCAGTTTTATAGTGAAATATTTACAGCCGTGTCCTGATTCTGCTCCCCAGTTTTATAGTGAAATATTTACAGCCGTGTCCTGCTTCTGCTCCCCAGTTTTATAGTGAAATATTTACAGCCGTGTCCTGATTCTGCTCCCCAGTTTTATAGTGAAATATTTACAGCCCACGTCCTGATTCTACTCCCCAGTTTTATAGTGAAATATTTACACCCGTGTCCTGATTCTGCTCCCCAGTTTTATAGTGAAATATTTACAGCCGTGTCCTGATTCTGCTCCCCAGTTTTATAGTGAAATATTTACAGCCGTGTCCTGATTCTGCTCCCCAGTTTTATAGTGAAATATTTACAGCCGTGTCCTGATTCTGCTCCCCAGTTTTATAGTGAAATA
>NW_013847356.1:0-376 GCF_000517525.1 Limulus polyphemus
ATTTTGTGTGAACGTTCGTTGCATACTTGCGTATTTACATGCAAAATTCTAGCCTTCTATTATCAGTTTTGCGACTTTTGTGGTCGTTTTATGTTACTCTTTTATTGGCTTTTCTGAAAGCGTATGTGTACTGCAGTGAAGCTTTTGGTTACTGATTGTTTTTCGATTTCTTGTTACCAGAGGGTCCTAAATTGATGATTCTTTACCAAATTTGGTATGTAGGTACACTTTAACGTTGCATAGTAATATGCAGAGTTTTACCTTCCTACTGTTTGTATTAAAGGAGTTATGGAACGTTTTGCGTTTTGTACCAGTACTTCGTTCCATTTAGACAGATCATCTCCAAATTTTGTATGAACGTTCGTTGCATACTTGC
>NW_013847357.1:0-376 GCF_000517525.1 Limulus polyphemus
TTAAGCAAGCACACCCCTCTACCATGCAGGATGCAATGGCCAGAGCTCTCGAATTTGAATCCTACGTTAAGTCCAGCACAGAGGTACCAAGATTGGTACAGTCATCTGGATTCAAGGCCAGAAAAGGTGAGCTTTCAGAGAAGTTTGAGGGACTTTGCTGGCACTGTAACAAATTTGGGCACAAGAGAGCTCAATGCTGGCAACTTCAACACAGGGGAGACGATACAGCAGTAAAAGCTGTTACCAAGAAAGGCTGTTGGAACTGTGGGGAGCAAGGACATCTGAAGAGCCAGTGTAAGAAAAATACCACCAATAAGTAGGCTTCGGGAAACCAGTAGTGGTTGGTGCTAAGGGACGCCCACCAACCTCCATCGTG
>NW_013847358.1:0-376 GCF_000517525.1 Limulus polyphemus
TAAAATTATTAATGACTTAAATAAGCATTTTTTTTGGAGAGATTTTCAGATCTTGACAGAATTGAGAGTGATATTCTTCTGTTCCAGAATCCGTTTGATTTTAACCTTGATGACGTGCCAGTCGAACTATAGTTGGAGCTCATTGATTTGCAAGCAAATGACTTGTTGAATTTTATCGCTGCTTACCTGATGATGAGTTTTCAAAGTTGAAGAAATTTGCCTCTGGTATAGCATCAGTGTTTGGAACAACTTATGTCTGTGAGCAAACATTTTCAAAAATGAAGTACGTGAACATCCAACGAGGTTGACTGATGAACATTTGAAAGCAATTCTTTTGATTGGATGCAGCAATTCCAAAGCAAATATTGATGATATC
>NW_013847359.1:0-371 GCF_000517525.1 Limulus polyphemus
TTTGGTTTGTGTAGTTTGGTGAGTCGATTGCACCGTTCGTGAGTGACATATTGGATTTGTGGTGAGAAGTTAATATTACTGTCCTTTCAGCTTAAAAAGTGAAAAAAAAACAACTAAAAGTTTCCCATTATATAACACAAGTAGGAAATATTAAAAATATTGTAAAAATCTGAGCTAGCTGCATGGATGTCTTATTAACATATAGTATAGCATAATGAAAGTTCACCATCTAGTTATGATGGGAAAATCTTTTATTGAAACTAAATGTGTCTTTCCAGTGTGGTTTCCTCAAAAATATTTCCAACAAAAATCTTTAATTGAGAAAAATAAAATAGTTAGACTTTACCTAATCATAATATGAAATAGAGAAG
>NW_013847360.1:0-376 GCF_000517525.1 Limulus polyphemus
TCCTAAGCCTACTTCATGTAAAGACTTTGCACTCGCCACTCGATAGCTGTTAATCCTAACAATTGTGGATCAACTTCTTTCCTAAAAAATATATTTATTTTGAGTTAATTTTTCAGTATAATGATTAATATAAATAGATATACGATGCAGCATGACTTAAGCTACTATATAAAAATAATAAAAGTCACGTACATCCCATGCAGTTTTTTTCAGAAGCAACTTTTCTAACGCTTATAGAAAAGCCCTAATGGCCAGTACTAAATACAACCTCTACATAAAATGGCAGTTACTATAATAAGCACCACCCACATTCATATTGTAAAATCCAGAAAACAACGTTTCATCACGTGCTTTACTTATCATCCTATGATTTGTC
>NW_013847361.1:0-375 GCF_000517525.1 Limulus polyphemus
CACCCACAGTCTGATTGGATGGTAGAAAAGTACAAATGGACACTGGGAGAGGAATTGGGAAAAAATTTTAATAGCCGCCAAGATGATTGGGATGTCTTACTCCCTCCACTGTTGATGGCCTATAGGACAGCAGAGCATGAAACCACTGGATACACTCCAGCAAAGTTGATGGTTGGTCGGGAACTTCAGTTGCCAGTGGATCTGTTAACAGGATGCCCCCCTTATAAGGAGTTGCCTGAGAATGTGTCAGAGTTTGTAGAAAGTGTTATTGGAAAGGTATGGATGATATTCACCATCAAGTGGGTTCAAACTTGAAACGTCTGCTTGATTCGATGAAGCTATCTTATGATAAGAGATCTACTGAAGTCAGCTTTG
>NW_013847362.1:0-374 GCF_000517525.1 Limulus polyphemus
TAATTATTTTAAAGGGAACGTTTTGTGGCCAGCTAGACTACTAGTTGAAGAAGCCGTTAAGAACAGGAAAAATAGTTAGTCTTAGTGTGTTTGATAATTATTTTAAAGGGAACGTTTTGTGGCCAGCTAGACTACTAGTTGAAGAAGCCATTAAGAACTGGAAAAATGGTAGTCTTAGTGTGTTTGATAATTATTTTAAAGGGAACGTTTTGTGGCCAGCTAGACTACTAGTTGAAGAAGCCATTAAGAACAGGAAAAATGGTAGTCTTAGTGTGTTTGATAATTATTTTAAAGGGAACGTTTTGTGGCCAGCTAGACTACTAGTTGAAGAAGCCGTTAAGAACAGGAAAAATGTTAGTCTTAGTGTGTTTGTT
>NW_013847363.1:0-377 GCF_000517525.1 Limulus polyphemus
ACCTTAACCACCTGGCCATGCCGGGCCACCTTACTGGTAGAGAACCCATGAAATGGAAACATTAGAGAATTAAATTGTACAAAAAAATAGGCATGTGCATTTCATTTATTCCCCCCCCCCCCAGTGGCACAACGGTATGTCTACGGACTTATACTGCTAGAAACCGGGTTTCAATACCCGTGGTGGGCAGAGCACAGATTCTGTAGCTTTGTACTTAATAACAAACAACAACATCATCATCATTTATAGCGGCACAGCAATAAGTCTGCATGCTTATAACGGAAAAAAATGGGGTTTCGATACCTGTGGCGAGCAGAGCACAAATAGCCCATTGTATAGCTTGGTGCTTAACAACAAAGACACAAACATTAATTACA
>NW_013847364.1:0-376 GCF_000517525.1 Limulus polyphemus
GTCGTTATTTGGTACAACAGCTCCACGAACACCTAGGTGTAACTTTAGTTACTGAATATTTAACCAACATACTCGTCTTTAGCGTTACTTGGTACAACTACTCCATGCACACCTAGTTAGCGAATGTGTATCCACCATACTTACCTTTAGCCCTTCTTGGTACAACAACTCCACGAACACCTAGGTGTAACTATAGTTACCCAATTTATAACCACCATACTCATTTTTGGCGTTATTTGGTACAACAGCTCCACGAACACATAGGTGTAACTCTAGTTACCGAATTTATTACCACTATACTCATCTTTAGTCTTACTTGGTACAACTACTCCATGAACACTTAGGTTTAACTCTAGTTACCGAATTTATAACCACC
>NW_013847365.1:0-377 GCF_000517525.1 Limulus polyphemus
CAAAGATCCACCATATGTCTGGAAAGAAAAGTATGAGAAGGCCTGAGGATTTAGTAACTTTTATCTGTTTTATAGAAAGTCATACATTTAGGTCCATCTTTGTCATCATCTGTTCTGTAGATTTTTTGTTTGTTTGTAATTAAGGACAAAGATCCACCATATGTCTGGAAAGAAAAGTGTGAGAAGGCCTGAGGATTTAGTAACTTTTATCTGTTCTATAGAAAGTCATACATTTAGGTCCATCTTTGTCATCATCTATTCTGTAGATTTTTTGTTTGTTTGTAATTAAGGACAAAGATCCACCATATGTCTGAAAAGAAAAGTATGAGAAAGCCTGAAGATTGCTTAACTTTTATCTGTTCTATAGAAAGTCATAG
>NW_013847366.1:0-819 GCF_000517525.1 Limulus polyphemus
AAGATTTAACGATCCTGTGTACTGTCAATAAGAAGACACAAGATTTAACGATACTGTGTACTGTAAATTAGGAGACACAAGATTTAACGATACTGTGTACTGTCAATAAGAAGACACAAGATTTAACGATACTGTGTACTGTCAATAAGAAGACACAAGATTTAACGATACTGTGTACTGTCAATAAGAAGACACAATATTTAACTATACTGTGTACTGTCAATAAGAAGACACAAGATTTAAAAATACTGTGTACTTTCAATAACAAGATACAAGATTTAACAAAACTGTGTACTGTAAATAAGAAGACACACTATTTAACAAAACTGTGTACTGTAAATAAGAAGACACACTATTTAACAAAACTGTGTACTTCCTTGATAGTACACAGTATTGTTAAATCTGTGTCTTCTTATTGACAGTACACAGTATCGTTAAATCTTGTGTCTTTTTATTGATAGTACACAGTATTGTTAAATCGTGTGTCTTCTTATTTAAGAAGACACAAGATTTAACGATACTGTGTACTGTCAATAAGAAGACACAATATTTAACTATACTGTGTACTGTCAATAAGAAGACACAAGATTTAACAATACTGTGTCTTTCAATAAGAAGACACAAGATTTAACAAAACTGTGTACTGTCAATAAGGAGACACACGATTTAGCAATACTGTGTACTGTCAATAAGAAGACACGAGATTTAACGATACTGTGTACTTGCAATAAGAAGATACAACATTTAACAAAACTGTGTACTGTCAATAAGAAGATAAAAGATTTAAAGATACTGTGTACTTTCATAAAGAAGACACAA
>NW_013847367.1:0-419 GCF_000517525.1 Limulus polyphemus
AACAATTACCTCATGAAAACATAGGTTTAACTCTGGTTACCGAATTTATAACCCCCATACTCATCTTTAGCGTAATTTGGTATAACAACTCCACGAACACCTAGGTGTAACTATAGTTACCGAATTTGTAACCACCATACTTATCTGTAGCGTTATTTGGTACAACAACTCCACGAACACCTAGGTGTAACTCTATTTACCGGATTTGTAATCACCATACTCATCTACAGCGTTATTTGGTACAACAACTCCACGAACACATAGGTGTAACTCTAGTTCCCGAATTTATAACCACAATATTTATCTTTAGCCTTACTTGGAACAACTACTCCATAAACACCTAAGTGTAACTATAGTTACCGAATTTATAACCATCATACTCATCTGTACCATGTAAGGCTAAAACTACTCAATGAACA
>NW_013847368.1:0-395 GCF_000517525.1 Limulus polyphemus
AACTAGTATAACTATCATTCCTTCAGTATATACTTACTAACTGTAACTGGTATAACCATCATTCCTTCAGTATATACTTACTAATTGTAACTAGTATAACTATCATTCCTTCAGTATATACTTACTAATTGTAACTGGTACAACCATCATTCCTTGAGTATATACTTACTAATTGTAACTGGTATGACCATCATTCTTCAGTATATACTTACTAACTGTAACTGATATAACCATCATTCCTTCAGTATATACTTACTAATTGTAACTGGTACAACCATCATTCCTTCAGTATATACTTACTAACTGTAACTGGTATGACCATCATTCCTTCAGTATATACTTACTAATTGTAACTGGTACAACCATCATTCCTTCAGTATATACTTACTAATTGT
>NW_013847369.1:0-376 GCF_000517525.1 Limulus polyphemus
CATTTTCCAAATTCCTTTCACCTGCCCTAGCAAAGGTTTTACCCTTTTTCACTGACTTATATTTCAAATCTATGGTGCGTTTCCTATAAACAACGACGATCATCATGGTGACGATGAATTTGATGAGGACGATGGTTTTTATGAATTTTTGTTATGAAAAAGATATTTGTTCAGTAAAATAGTAAAGATTTAACCCGGGGCAAGGGGTGAAAAAATCGCTAAAATACCCCGGGGTGACGTTGTAATAACTTGACAAGTAAAATAGTTACCCATTTTCTATTTTTAATTTCGGTGCCTAAAACTTACTTTTCAATTACTATGGTTAAAATGAAATGTGTGTTATCGCACTAATCGAGTATTATGCACGCACTAATCG
>NW_013847370.1:0-375 GCF_000517525.1 Limulus polyphemus
TACATGCATAGATTGTATAAATGATTTAATACATGCATAGATTGTATAAATGATTTAATACATGCGTAGATTGTATGAATGATTTAATACATGCGTAGATTGTATAAATGATTTAATACATGAGTAGATTGTATGAATGATTTGATACATGTGTAGATTGTATAAATGATTTAATACATGCATAGATACATGCATAGATTGTATAAATGATTTAATACATGCATAGATTGTATAAATGATTTAATACATGCATAGATTGTATAAATGATTTAATACATGTGTAGATTGTATAAATGATTTAATATATGAGTAGATTGTATAAATGATTTAATACATGCATAGATTGTATAAATGATTTAATACATGAGTAGATTG
>NW_013847371.1:0-375 GCF_000517525.1 Limulus polyphemus
CAGAGTTTGTGAAAGTGTTATCTGAAAGGATGGATGATATTCACCATCAAGTGCGTTCAAAGTTGAAAACGTCTGCTGATTCGATGAAGTTAACTTATGATAAAAGATCTACTGAAGTCACCTTTGTACCAGGAGACAAGGTATGGTTGTATAATCCCAGGATGACCAAAGGGAAGTCTCCTAAGTTGTCTTCTCCATGGGAAGGCCCATATGACATAGTGGATCGTCTCTCAGACGTGAATTTCCGTATAAAATGTGGTCGGCGAGGTAAGCCAAAAGTGGTGCATGCCAACAGGCTTTGGCGTTATCATGGTCCAGGACATTTCAGTTGGGATGAAGTGGACCACAGAACAAATGACGCTGCTGAAGACGTGA
>NW_013847372.1:0-375 GCF_000517525.1 Limulus polyphemus
ATGTGACGGTCAATTCCCCTATTCGTTGGTAAAAGAGTAGCCCAAGAGTTGGCGGTGGGTGGTGATTGACTAGCTGCCTTCCCTCTAGTCTTACACTGCTAAATTAGGGACGGCTAGCGCAGATAGCCCTCGTGTAGCTTTGCGCGAAATTCAAAAACAAACAAACAAACACATCTGTGAAAAAATTAGTTTTATTTACCGAAGAGCCTCTTGATAGAGGACATTAGAAGTACGTCCACCTGGGGCATGGATAAATAGGCTGCGAGAAGATCTGACTCTTGAGCAGGCTACATATAGTTTTTAAACTCCAAGGATAGTGTTCATAAAAAAGAAAAAATATAAGAAAGAATGCAGTTCACAAGTCAAGTGCAAAAG
>NW_013847373.1:0-376 GCF_000517525.1 Limulus polyphemus
TAGTGAAAGAAACATGTGTAACGTTTTGACAAGCTCATATCTTCATCATCTCTAAACTGTAGTCTCTAACAAAATGGGTTCCTTGTCATCAAATTTGGTCTCAAGATCAAACTAAAAACCACGGAACACCTAAAAGTTTAGAGAAATTGGTAAAGACAAGTATTTACGAGTGAATCAATTTAATTGGTAATTTATCTTAATTTTCACCGTTACAGTGCAAAATTTTTGTTTGTTTGTAATTAAGCACAAAGCTACACAATGGACTATCTGTGCTCTGCCCACCACGGGTATCGAAACCCGGATTCTAGCGTTGTAAGTCCGCAGACATACCGCTGTGCCAATGGGGGGCAGTGCAAAGTTACTTTTCATTCCAGAA
>NW_013847374.1:0-376 GCF_000517525.1 Limulus polyphemus
TAGCGACAGAAGTTTACTTATAAATGTGGTCATTTGAGTAACTTTAATTAACGGATGACATATTCAAATCTGTAGTTCTGTTCGTTAAAATTGCTACTTTACGATCTCAGTAAACGCGTAACACAATCTGAATCACACTAAAATATTTGCCAGGCCTAAATTGGACAATTCTTTTGTAAAAACCCAAGTTTAAAAACAAAACCGACTGTGAATAAACATATACATGCCGTCTACTCACTTGAGACGAAATAGCATCTGTCGACTTTATACAGTACTGAACTATCGGAGAACACAATTTTTCATGGTAATTGGAACAGGAAAACTCAATTTCTAGTACATCTGTCAACACATTTCTAAATTTCTAGAAATACACGCT
>NW_013847375.1:0-1243 GCF_000517525.1 Limulus polyphemus
CTGTGTAAAAAATGCAAATGAACATTTTTTCTTCACGAATGACACTAAATCTAAGTCAGAAAATGACAAAATATTAAATCTGAGATATGTTTAAGTCAAATTTGTTGAAATATACTTAGAATTGATAAAAGTAAAAAGACTGGGGGTCAGTGTTTCTCTGGAGGTTTTCAACTTCTTACATAAGTCTTACCTTTTCTACCTGAAAATGTATTATACACACAATGCTACTGCACTATCTAATATTTCGAAACAATATAAGATTTATTTACTTATTAACAGCCACATGTTAAAACAAAACTGAGTACATTTTTTCATACTTATTATTCCATACAATTCGGTATTGTTTTACATGTTGATAAATATCTTTACGACAATGTTGGGCCTTAAGTGTTGTTTCTGTAACTATGCAGTTACATAAATGCTTTGTAACCAAACAAAGAAAATGGATAATCATAGTTTTTATACATTAAGCCAATGAGTACTTAGTCCATACAGAAACCTAGTATTTTTTTATATTCTTGAAGCAGCCTAAATTTAAAATTAAACAAAACAAAAATTAAAGTTAAACAAAACAAAAATTAGAACAACGCAAATTTGTTTTTAAAAATAAAAATGTTTATAGTTAAAACATTATCTTATAAAGTTTGAAAATCATTAGGGAATAAGAATAAACTCTCAGCTGTGGAGCAAGAGTTGGTGGTGGGTGGTTTTGACTAACTGCCTTCCTCTAGTTTATCTCTAGATTAGTGATAGCTAACACACATAGCTCTCGAACAGTTTTGCGCGAAATTCAGATTCAAAAAACCTTTTCGAGTTACATCACATCAGGCTACGTATCGACAGTTACAAACAATAATGTGCTGCCATCTAGGTGTTACCAACTTTAACTTGTTTATATTTTCAACATAAATAATCAATGACAGAATTCCGACTAAGACGTTATAGTCAGGATTAATATTTGGACTATTATTAACGCATATATCTATATAACTCAGGGCCATTCTTTGAGCAACTATGCCGCAGCTAAAAGCAAACATAAAAATATCGAAACTGTCATCGTTCTGTGGATACTCAACGTCCATAGTCTAAACTTTTGTTTTAGACTTTAACAAACACGTATCATTAATTAGACCACTCTCAATAACTAAAAATGTTTCCGCAGATTCGAGATTTCCTGCGAAACAGATCCAGGTGTCAAAAGTGTGTAGACAATTTTTGTTTTATTCTAAGTAACTTTTTCAGT
>NW_013847376.1:0-375 GCF_000517525.1 Limulus polyphemus
AAATCCTGACCATAATGTTTGTTCCTCGCTGAAATCCTGACCATAATGTTTGTTCATCACTGAAATCCTGACCATAATGTTTGTTCATCACTGAAATCCTGACCATAATGTTTGTGTGTCCACAACTACAACGTTTGCTTATTCAAGTTTTGTTTGTTGTTAAACACAAACCTACACCATGGGCTATCACAGGTATTGAAACCCAATTTTTAGCGTGATAAGCCTTTAGGCTTACCGCTGTGGAGGAAGGAGCAAACAAGAACGCTGTATTAGCTGTGTATCATTAAACTTCTCGACCCTCAACAACAAAATAACTAGTGTTAGATCATGTTCGATAACTGAACTGAGAAAAAGATGTTCATACTAAGACTAAAA
>NW_013847377.1:0-538 GCF_000517525.1 Limulus polyphemus
CTGTATTTAGTTCCACTTCATCATCATCAACTTTTTCAGTCAGCTTGACTTCAGCCTGATGGCACCCAATCAGCTCAACCTCTTATTTGACAGTTACCGGAACTTGGCTTTTGTTGTTCCCAAACATCATTTTATCAAAATCAATTACAAACTTTCTCGGTAGTAGATAGTCCAATCCTTATATGCATTCGTCTTTCTGTCTGTCCTTTATGTCCATGAGTTCAATAGTTACCCACACTGGTCCCCACAACCTTGTAGAATGTCCCGTCACACCATAAAGCTTCTGTGTGGCTTCTGGTACTCCTTCGTTATCTAACACCTTGATGCTCACAAAGGTTTGCTGAGACGCAGAGTCTATGACAAAGTTGCACCTTCGGCCATCTAGCTTTCCTGTCACATAGACACTGTGTGTGCTTGGCATTTTACACCTAGCTGTTGGGACTTTCAAGATGGGGGTTGGTGGGCGTCGCTCAACACCAACCACTACTGGTCTCCTTGAGGCCGACTTGTTGGTAATATTCCTCCTACACTGGCTCCT
>NW_013847378.1:0-375 GCF_000517525.1 Limulus polyphemus
TTCATATGTTTCATTCTGCTCTATGGGTTATTCACTTGTATGTTTCATTCTGCTCTATGCATTATTCACTTGTAAGTTTCATTCTGCTCTATGGGTTATTCACTTGTATGTTTCATTCTGCTCTATGCATTATTCACTTGTATGTTTCATTCTGCTCTATGGGTTATTCACTTGTATGTTTCATTCTGCTCTATGCATTATTCACTTGTATGTTTCATTCTGCTCTATGAGATATTTTTTTGTAAGTTTCATTCTGCTCTATGGGTTATTCACTTGTATGTTTCATTCTGCTCTATGCATTATGCACTTGTATGTTTCATTCTGCTCTATGGGTTATTCACTTGTATGTTTCATTCTGCTCTATGGGTTATTCAC
>NW_013847379.1:0-369 GCF_000517525.1 Limulus polyphemus
AAATAAGAAGTCCTGAAACAAAAGTCATCTTCATGCTTAACAAATAAGAAGTCCTGGAACAAAAGTCATTTTCATGCTTAACAAATAAGAAGTCCTGGAACAAAAGTCATCTTCATGCTTAACAAATAAGAAGTCCTGAAACAAAAGTCAGGTTCATGCTTAACAAATAAGAAGTCCTGGAACAAAAGTCAGCTTCATGCTTAACAAATAAGAAGTCCTGGAACAAAAGTCAGGTTCATGCTTAACAAATAAGAAGTCCTGGAACAAAAGTCAGCTTCATGCTTAACAAATAAGAAGTCCTGAAACAAAAGTCAGCTTCATGCTTAACAAATAAGAAGTTCTGGAACAAAAGTCAACTTCATGCTTAAG
>NW_013847380.1:0-376 GCF_000517525.1 Limulus polyphemus
AGGACATGCAGTACATGTTGTGCTAAAAGGGGACCCAAGCATAAGGGACGTGCTCCAATGAAGTTATGTCAAGTTGGCATAGAGTAGCCATTGACATTGCTGGTCCTCTGCCCCAAACTCGTGCTGGAAACAAGTACATTTGTGTGGTGATGGACTATTTCACTAAGTGGCCTGAAGCATATGCAATACCAAATCAGGAAGTTACAACTGTAGCTTCGGCTATTTGTGATTTCTTCTTCAGATTTGGTATGCCATATGAACTGCATTCAGATCAAGGTCGTAACTTCGAATCAGCTGTGTTCCAAGAATGCTGCAACTTGTTTTGGCATCCGAAAGACCAGGACAACACCACTTCACCCACAGTCTGATGGGATGG
>NW_013847381.1:0-376 GCF_000517525.1 Limulus polyphemus
ATGGTCACAACGTGACAAGAATAATTTGTGTGTAGATAGTGAGTAATTGAACTGCAGTCAGAAGTATTGTTGACGTTTTTTGTATATAGCGTTTGTTATAGAGCGACTGTTGAAAATAAGTGCATCGTAAAGTTGTATTCGGAAATAATAAACCAGTTTTATTAAGTAAGGACTTGTGTCGCTAAAGTTTCGTCGGAACGAAGTTACGGAAAGTTAATTAACGAACGGAGACGTAACAATATTCATGAATTTATTATATTTCATCATACTAGATATATGTATATGTATAGATGAATTTATTGTATATGTATAGATGAACTTGAGAAGATCGTTTGGTGCAATTGGGTAGGCCTTGTGTGCCATGCTTTCCAAGTCC
>NW_013847382.1:0-376 GCF_000517525.1 Limulus polyphemus
TACACAGTATTGATAAATCCTGTATCTTCTTATTGACAGGACTCAGTATTGTTAAATCTTGTGTCTTTTTACTGACGGGACACAGTATTGTTAAATCTTGTGTCTTCTTATTGACAGTACACAGTATTGATATATCCTGTATCTTCTTATTGACAGGACACAGTATATTTAAATCTTGTGTCTTCTTATTGACAGTACACATTATTGATAAATCCTGTATCTTCTTATTGACAGGACACAGTATTGTTAAATCTTGTGGCTTGTTATTGATAGTACACAGTATCATTAAATCATATGACTTGTTGTGATAGTACACAGTATCGTTTAATCTTGTGTCTTCTTATTGACAGTACACAGTATTGATAAATCCTTTATC
>NW_013847383.1:0-377 GCF_000517525.1 Limulus polyphemus
TTAAATCTTGTGTTTTCTTATTGACAGTACACAGTATTGTTAAATTTTTATGTCTTCTTATTGACATTACCCAGTATCGTTAAATCTTGTGTCTTCTTATTGATAGTACAAAGTATTGTTAAATCTTGTATCTTCTAATTGACAGTACACTGTATTGTTAAATTTTTTGTCTTCTTATCGACAGTACCCAGTATTGTTAAATATTGTGTCTTCTAATTGATTGTACACACTATCGTTAAATCTTGTGTCTTCTTATTGACAATTAACAGTATTGTTAAATCTTGATTCTTCTTATTGTTAGTACAAAGTATTGCTAAATCTTGTGTCTTCTTATTGATAGTACAGAGTATTGTTAAATCTTGTGTTTTCTTATTGAC
>NW_013847384.1:0-376 GCF_000517525.1 Limulus polyphemus
CTGTTAGTGAACAGATTCCGGGCTCATCCCACCAACTTTGGCCACTTCTGCAGTCGTTAATCTGGGATCCACTTCGATGCTCCTCTTGACAGCCCTTTTTGTCCTCTCCGATGGACGATCCGGACGCTGCTCAGTTGTTTCCTTTCCGTGTTTCCTGAACTGCACGAAGATTCTGTTGACTGTCGAAAGCGGGATTCCCAAATTCTGCGAAATTTGCCTCTGACTTATTCCACCATCTGCTTGTATACAATACAATACAATTGTATACAACACTCCACCAATTAACGCCTTCCACGAGCTAGATATCACCACCTGCCTACCCATACCTATAAATATCCACCAACAGTAATCACAATTCACACAACATTTAGCCTTG
>NW_013847385.1:0-881 GCF_000517525.1 Limulus polyphemus
TATAGCTAATAAAAGTTTGAAAGTTACTATTTCTATAGCAGAAATAGTAACTTTCACACTTTTATTAGCTATAGAAATAGTAACTTTCACACTTTTATTTATAGCAAATAAAATTGTGAAAGTTACTATTTCTATAGCGAAATAGTAACTTTCACACTTTTATTAGCTATAGAAATAGTAACTTTCACACTTTTATTTATAACTAATAAAATTATGAAAGTTACTATTTCTATAGCTAATAAAAGTGTGAAAGTTACTATTTCTATAGCTAATAAAAGTGAAAGTTACTATTTCTATAACTAATAAAATTATGAAAGTTACTATTTCTATAGCTAATAAAAGTGTGAAAGTTACTATTTCTATAGCTAATAAAAGTGTGAAATTTACTATTTCTATAGCTAATAAAAGTGTGAAATTTACTATTTCTATAGCTAATAAAAGTGTGAAATTTACTATTTCTATAGCTAATAAAAGTGTGAAAGTTACTATTTCTATAGCTAATAAAAGTATCAAAGTTACTATTTCTATAACTAATAAGTGTGAAAGTTACTATTTCTATAGCTAATAAAAGTATGAAAGTTACTATTTCTATAGCTAATAAAAGTAGTGAAAGTTACTATTTCTATAGCAAATAAAAGTGTGAAAGTTACTATTTCTATAGCTAATAAAAGTGAAAGTTGCTATTTCTATAGCTAATAAAAGTGTGATTAGCTATAGAAATAGTAACTTTCAACTTTTATTAGCTATAGAAATAGTAACTTTGAAAGTTACTATTTCTATAGCTAATAAAAGTAGTGAAAGTTACTATTTCTATAGCAAATAAAAGTGTGAAAGTTACTATTTCTATAGCTAATAAAAGTGAAAGTTGCTATTTCTATAGC
>NW_013847386.1:0-374 GCF_000517525.1 Limulus polyphemus
ACAATACTGTGAACTGTCAACAAGAAGACACAATTTTCAACGATAATGTGTACTGTCAGTCAGAAAACACAAGATTTAACAATAATGTGTCCTGTCAATAAGAAGACAAAAGATTTAACGATACTGTGTACAGTCAGTAAGAAGACACAAGATTTAACGATACTGTGTTCTGTCAATAAGAAGACACAATATTTAACGATATGGTGTACTTTCAATAAGAAGACACAAGATTTAAGAAAACTGTGTACTGTCAATAAGAGGACACAAGATTTAACTATTCTGTGAAATGTCAACAAAAAGACACAATATTCAACGATAATGTGTATTGTCAGTAAGAAACACAAGATTTAACAATAATATGTCCTGTCAATAAG
>NW_013847387.1:0-715 GCF_000517525.1 Limulus polyphemus
CCATTGTTCCTAGTAAAACACTGGTTCGTTTCATTTCATATATTACATTTTTAACAGTATAAGAGTCAACAAGTCCATTGTTCCTAGTAAAACACTGGGCTCTTATACTGTTAAAAATGTAATATATGAAATGAACGAAAGGACCAATGAACTTGTTGACTCTTATACTGTTAAAAATGTAATATATGAAATGACACAAATCCAGTGTTTGACTTGTAACAATCGACTTCTTGAAGTAAAACACTGGTTCGTGTCATTTCATATGTTACATTTTTAACAGTATAAGAGTCAACAAGTCCATTGTTCCTAGTAAAACACTGGTTCGTGTCATTCCATATATTACATTTTTAACAGTATAAGAGTCAACAAGTTCATTGTTCCTAGTAAAACATGGTTCGTTTCATTTCATATATTACATTTTTAACAGTATAAGAGTCAACAAGTACATTGTTCCTAGTAAAACATTGGGTTCGTGTCATTTCATATGTTACATTTTTAACAGAATAAAAGTCAACATATCCATTGTTCCTAGAAAAAAAAAGGATTTGTGACATTTCATATATTACATTTTTAACAGTATAAGAGTCAACAAGTCCATTGTTCCTAGTAAAAAACTGGTTCGTGTCATTTCATATAAAGAGTCAACAAGTCCATTGTTCCTAGTAAATCACTGGTTCGTGTTATTTCATATATTACATTTTAAACAGTATAAGGG
>NW_013847388.1:0-376 GCF_000517525.1 Limulus polyphemus
TTCCTCAAAATGTAAAGCGTCACTTCAGAATATTGTTGCACTAGAGTCGCCCCTTGTGCTGGGAAACGAGGAATTGAGCGTGGTGGATCACTTCACTTACTTGGGAAGTTGCATGAGCTCGGAGGGAAACCTGAAGCGTGAAATAGATGCGAGAATCGCGAAGGCCAGAGCAACCTTCCATGACTTGAGACATCTTTGGCGTCACAAAGGGATTTCTCTTAAACTTAAGGGACGGGTGTACAGGACCACAGTAAGAGCCGTTCTTCTCTGCGGCTGTGAGACCTGGACCCTTCAAGTCGAAGATCTCGAACGTCTTCAGGTGTTCGATCATCGTTGCTTGCGTGCATACGTTGGCACCGGAGGATCCGAAACTCCA
>NW_013847389.1:0-637 GCF_000517525.1 Limulus polyphemus
AAAATAAAAAAAAATGGAAACGAGAGGCAACAAATCAAACTACAGCTTAGCAGATCTGATGGCAGCAATACAAGAACAGCAAAAGAAACAAGAAGAGAGACAACAGCAGTTGCAAGAAAACCTGCAACAGTGGCAGCTGGAACAACAAAATAAACAAGAAAAGAAACAAGAAGAACGAGAAAAGAAACAAGAAGAGAGATTACAGCAGTTGTTGGAGGAAAAAGAAAAGAAACAAGAAGAATGAGAAAATAAACAATAAGAGAGATTACAGCAGTTGTTGGAGGGAAAAAGAAAAGAAATTACAACAGTTGTTGGAGAAAAAAGAAAAGAAGCAAAAAGAACGAGAAAAGAAACAAGAAGAAATATTACAGCGGTGGCAAGAAAACCTACAACAATGGCAGTTCGAACAGCAAAATAAACAAGAGAGACTACAGCAGTGGTTGGAGGAGAAAGAAAATAAACAAGAAGAGAGAATACAGCAATTGTTAGAGGAGAAAGAAAGTAAACAAGAAGAGAAATTACAGCAGTTGTTGGAGGAAAAAAGAAGAGAGACTAAAGCAGTGGCAACTGGAACAAGAAAGGAAACAAGAAGTACAAACGGAAAACATTAGTAAATTTAAAAAGCGAATTAGATCCG
>NW_013847390.1:0-377 GCF_000517525.1 Limulus polyphemus
AAACATTAAGCTGGAAGTGGAAGGTTTTAATTTTGTATATCTGCTTCGATGCTCAACAGACACGTTAAGCTGGAAGGTTTCAATTTTGTATATCTGCTTCGATGTTCAACAGAAACATTAAGCTGGAAGTGGAATGTTTTAATTTTTGTATATCTGCTTCGATGTTCAACAGACACATTAAGCTGGAAGGTTTTAATTTTGTATATCTGCTTCTATGTTCAACAGAAACATTAAGCTGGAAGTGGAATGTTTTAATTTTGTATATTTGCTTCGATGTTCAACAGACACGTTAAGCTGGAATGTTTTAATTTTGTATATCTGCTTCGATGTTCAACAGACACATTAAGCTGGAATGTTTTAATTTTGTATATCTGCTA
>NW_013847391.1:0-376 GCF_000517525.1 Limulus polyphemus
GCTTCACCCACAGTCTGATGGGATGGTAGAAAAGTACGACTGGACATTGGGACTGGAATTGGCAAAGTTTTGTAATAGCCGTCAATATGACTGGGATGTCTTACTCCCTCCACTGTTGATGGCCTATAGGACAGCAGAGCATGAAACCACTGGATACACTCCAGGAAAGTTGATGTTTGGTCGGGAACTTCGGTTGCCAATGGATCTGTTAACAGGACGCCCACCTTATGAAGAGTTGCCTGAGAATGTGTCAGAGTTTTTAAAAGTATTATCGGAAAGGATGGATGATATTAACCATCAAGTGCGTTCAAACTTGAAAACGTCTGCTGATTCGATGAAGCTATCTTATGATAAGAGATCTTCTGAAGTGAGCTTT
>NW_013847392.1:0-376 GCF_000517525.1 Limulus polyphemus
GATAGAACAAGTGCCAGAATCAACTACATCAACATTAACAATAGTTGCTCCACCAAAACCATTATTGCAATTTATAAAGCTTTCATTAGACCCCTTTTCGAGTACGGTAACGCATGTAATATGACTAATAAAGAATACAGCAGAATATAGATTCTTCAGAATAGAGCAATCAAAATAGCTCATAGACTTCCAGATTTCACTCCAACGGAATATCTCTATCCACTAGCCGAACTACCTTTCTTAAAAAACGCTTTATTAAACTCGCTACTCGTTATTACATACGTACATGAAAAGGGAAGACACAAACACAAGAATTTGCCTGATCGCGTCAACTGCAGCTTCTTGGGTCAGATATATTTCCCCATTAAACATGATG
>NW_013847393.1:0-376 GCF_000517525.1 Limulus polyphemus
GTGCTATCTGATCAATTTGCCCACGTCAGCAGTTCCGATAATCATTCTCCCGAATTTTTAACTCATAGAAAATTGTTTGAACATGAACACTATGCCACCATTACAAAGAAGCCAAACAATAGTAATGGGTTGAACGCTCAATTCAGTGAACTTAACCGAGCAATAAAAGACGACTAAAAACTCGGCCCCTGTTGACGATCAAATTCCTTATAAAAATCTGTCGCTCGGTTTTTTGGAAAAGCTGCTGGAATTTTTCAATAAAGTGTGGAATGAAGGTACCCTCCCTTCAGCCTGGAAACACGCTATAGTTTGTCCAATCCCTAAGCCAGACAAGGATCCCAGTTTGGTTACATCCTTCTACTATGTGTAAAATTAT
>NW_013847394.1:0-376 GCF_000517525.1 Limulus polyphemus
ATCTACATATAGAAAGCACAAAAATCTGTATGTCTGTCTGTTTGTTCGTTAACTAATTACTCCTAGGTCACTGGGCCAATCTCAACCAAACTTTGTGGGATGATAGTCTGGAATAAAGGACATGTTAATGAGTGTTTACAGCCTCTACACTACCATTATTGAGGTTATTGAGCATTTCTTATCTTTGACCTAAGTTAACGTTAACTACATTCATATCTAGCGCCATGTTCTTACACCAAACAAAAAAAAAGTCATTAAATTTTCGGTCCACCTGTGGGACAGCGATTAGTCCTTACAACTTTAAAATTCAGAGTTTAATTCCCCTTGGAGAACACAACAGATAGCTCAATGTGGCTTTGTTATAAGAAAAAGCATA
>NW_013847395.1:0-376 GCF_000517525.1 Limulus polyphemus
CCATCTCCAAATTTTGTATGAACGTTCGTTGCATACTTGCGTATTCACATAAAAATTTCTAGCGTTCTATTATCATTTTTTCGACTTTTGTGGTTGTTTTATGTTACTCTTTTATTGGCTTTTCTGAAAGCGTATGTGTACTGCAGTGAAGCTTTTGGTTACTGATTGTTTCTAGATTTCTTTTTACCAGAGGGTCCTAAATTGATGATTCTTCACCAAATTTGGTATCGAGGTACACTATAACGTTGCGTAGTAATATACAGAGTTTAACATTCCTACTGTTTGTTTTAAAGGAATTATGAAAGGTTTTGCGTTTTGTACCAGTACGTCGTTCCATTTGGACGAATCATTTCCAAATTTTGTATGAACGTTTGTA
>NW_013847396.1:0-376 GCF_000517525.1 Limulus polyphemus
CTTCTTCAGATTTGGTATGCCATACAAACTGCATTCATATCAAGGCCGTAACTTTGAATCAGCTGTGTTCCATAAATGCCACAAGTTGTTTGGCATACGTAAGACCAGAACAATGCCACTTCACCCACAGTCCGATGGGATGGTAGAAAAGTACAACTGGACACTGGGACAGGAATTGGCAAAGTTTTGTAATAGACGCCAAGATGATTGGGATGTCTTACTCCCCTCCACTGTTGATGGCCTATAGAACAGTAGAGCATGAAGCCACTGGATACACTCCAGCAAAGCTGATGTTTGGTTGGGAACTTCGGTTGCCAGTGGATCTGATAACAGGACGCCCACCTTACAAAGAGTTGCCTGAAAATGTGTCATAGTT
>NW_013847397.1:0-516 GCF_000517525.1 Limulus polyphemus
TTTTTATGAACCAATCTTGATATCAGTCTGCGGTCAATGTGTTAATTAACTCATATATTTACAACATATCTACATGTGTTTTTTAAAGTCCGAGTGGATTAAATAGGTCCCAATAACTAGAATCTTTCTATGACCCACTGTTTACTTTAGTCTGCAGCCAATAAGTGAAATAACTCAGATATTTACAACTAAACTACACGTGTTTCCTTAAGTCCGAATGGATTAAATAGGACCCAATAGCTAATATCGTTCTATGACCCACTGTTGACTTTAGTCAGCAGCCAATGTGTTAATTAACTCATATATTTACAACATATCTACATGTGTTTCCTTAACTCCAAGTGGATTAAATAGGACCCAATAGCTATGACCCTCTGACACGTAGATATATTGTAAATATATGAGTTAATTAACACATTGACTGCAAACTGAAGTCAAGAACTTAAAAAACGGAGTGGATTAAATAGGACCGATTAGCTAGTATCGTTCTATGACCCTCACTTGACTTTATTCATG
>NW_013847398.1:0-376 GCF_000517525.1 Limulus polyphemus
GTTTTATTTAGTATATGTACGTATTTAGCTTTAAACCCGTTTTATGTTCATACATATTTAAACAGAAGGTTTTATTTAGTATATGTACGTATTTAGCGTTTAAACCCGTTTTATGTTCATACATATTTAAACAGAAGGTTTTATTTAGTATATGTACGTATTTAACTTTAAACCCGTTTTATGTTCATACATATTTAAACAGAAGGTTTTATTTAGTATATGTACGTATTTAGGTTTAAGCCCGTTTTATGTTCATACATATTTAAACAGAAGGTTTTATTTAGTATATGTACGTATTTAACTTTAAACCCGTTTTATGTTCATACATATTTAAACAGAAGGTTTTATTTAGTATATGTACGTATTTAGCTTTAAA
>NW_013847399.1:0-376 GCF_000517525.1 Limulus polyphemus
ATGTAAGCCGTAGTTTCGGGAGTTAGAAACTTTCATGATCTCAGAAAAAATAAATTAATATCAAGTTCATATACTTACCTTATAAAAAACATTCACAAACATGAATGGGTAATATGAGCAAATAGAAACTATCGATAAAAGGTAAAATTCTTTCATTTTCAGAGCTTCTTTTGGTGACACATGAAGTTTAACATCGCCATTACTGTACGGTTGTTCGTCATCAACGTTCATATTGGCTGAATTTTCTTCCAATGATTCACATACTTTGTCGTTATTTATTGTTGTATTTTCCAAATCTTTCGTAATTGGTCCACTGAGTTCTTTACTACACGATTGTCTTGACGTTTCGTACACAGTAGTTAGTTCACTGGATATT
>NW_013847400.1:0-372 GCF_000517525.1 Limulus polyphemus
AGCTGTGGGCTCTGTAAGGGGCTTGCCATTGTCTGGGGCTGATTAAGTCGATGGTCAATATATCTTCCTTGTGTAACACACAACAAATCTTTCTTTAACGTATCTAATTCGCTTTTAAATTTACTGATGTTTTCCACTTGTACTTCTTGCCATTGTTGTTGATTTTCCTGTAGTTGCTGCTGACTTTCTTCCTGTTTCCTCTCTTGTTCCAGTTGCCACTGCTGTAGTCTCTCTTCTTGTTTCTTTTCTCGTTCTTCTTGTTTATTTTCTTTCTCCTCCAAACAACTGCTGTAATTTCTCTTCTTGTTTATTTTGTTGTTCGAGCTGCCACTGTTGGAGATTTCTTGCAACTGCTGTTGTCTCTCTTGTTTC
>NW_013847401.1:0-377 GCF_000517525.1 Limulus polyphemus
TTATCCTGATGGTAAACCTTGCACCATAGAGGTAAGGATGGAAATATGTCAGACTCTTTACTATAGCAAGGGACTCCTTCCGTGTTACACAGTAGTTCCTCTCTGGTCTACTCAACACCCTACTGAAGTAGGCCACCACATGTTCGTTTTCGCCCACTTTCTGAGACAACACTCCTCCAATTACGACATTACTAGCATCACAATCTAATATGTACGGCAGTGAGGGATCTGGAAGCCTTAAAAGTGGAGCAGAGGCCAATTTTTCCTTCAACGTCTTGAAAGAATGCTGGCAAGAAACTGTCCATTCAAACTTTTGGCCTTTTTTAGTCAAATCATGTAGTGGAGCAGCTATAGTTGCAAAGTCCTTCACAAATTCA
>NW_013847402.1:0-377 GCF_000517525.1 Limulus polyphemus
CGTCGCTTAACACCAACCACTACTGGTCTCCTTGAGGCCTACTTGTTGGTAATATCCTTCCTACACTGGCTCCTCAAATGTCCGTGCTTTCCACAGTTCCAACAACCTTTCTGGATACCAGCCTTTCCTGCTGTGGCACCTCCCCTGTGTTGAAGTTTCCATCATTGAGCTCTCTTGTGCCCAGGTTTATTTCAGTGCCAGCACAGTCCCTCAAACTTCTCTGAAAGCTGACCTTTTAAACTTCCATTTGTACTTCTTGCCACTGTTGTTGGCTTTCCTGTAGTTGCTGCTGACTTTCTTCCTATTTCCTTTCTTGTTCCAGTTGCCACTGCTGTAATTTTTCTTCTTGTTTCTTTTCTTTTTCCTCCAACAACTGC
>NW_013847403.1:0-377 GCF_000517525.1 Limulus polyphemus
AAAGAGTATGTGTACTACAGTGAAGCTTTTGGTTACTGATTGTTTTTCGATTTCTTGTTACCAGAGAATCCTAAATTGATGATTCTTCACCAAATATGGTATGTAGGTACACTTTAACGTTGCGTAGTAATATGCAGAGTTTTACCTTCCTACTGTTTGTTTTAAAGGAGTTATGGAAGGTTTTGCGTTTTGTACCAGTACTTCGTTCCATTTGGACAGATCTTCTCGAAATATTATCAGTAAGGTTCGTTGCATGCTTGCGAATTTACATGCAAAATTCTAGCCTTTTATTATCATTTTTGCGACTTTTGTGGTCGTTTTATGTTACTCTTTTATTGGCTTTATGAAAGCGTATGTGTACTGCAGTGAAGCTTTTG
>NW_013847404.1:0-783 GCF_000517525.1 Limulus polyphemus
AAAAGATTTCGTACAGCAAACTATATATTTTTTATAATTAGCTTTAGATTCACGCGTTTTCACTATCTTCTGAAGACTATGTTCTTAACACTATTTATATAAGCTATTTAGTACAACCAGATTTGTTATGTTTAACACCTAACGATATCAAACACCAGAAGAACTATTTTAATTGTATTGGTAATACAATATTGCGAACAGCCTTTTCTGATTTTGTATCTATAAATTCTTTTAGAAGTGTATAGAAAATTTGAATATTTAGAAAATGCACGAGACTATTTATCGTTACAAACAATTGTGTGTTTTACGTGATAGTCCACATTACTTTGATTTTGCTAATTTCCACTCACACATGTTGTGTTCTCTTTAGTTAATTATATTTCTGAAAACGACTTTCCAAATGCGCCAACAATGATGTAGACGCTGGAAACATTCTTAAACGATGCTAGATATATTAATTTTTCAAGTGTTTATGTCGTTTAAATTGTTACGACAAAAACAATAAATATTAAATAAACATGTTAAAAATGTAATAGACGTGAACTACTCCCTTTAATGTATTTTCTGTAAGTATTTTACTGTTATTAGTGTATTTAAAGCTTAATCCGGGCTAATTTCCACTCACACATGTTGTGTTCTCTTTAGTTAATTATCGTTTAAGAATGTTTCCAGCGTCTACATTTTTGTTGGCTCATTTGAAAAGTCGTTTTCAGAAATATATATATCTAGATAATTTTTCAAGTGTTTACGTCGTTTCCAATTTGTTCACGTCAATTACATATA
>NW_013847405.1:0-561 GCF_000517525.1 Limulus polyphemus
CTAATCTAATCAAGAAACTTACCATTTACTCTATATTGGCTAATCTAAACAAGTAACTTACTATTTACTCTATATTGGCTAATCTAAACAAGTAACTTACTATTTACTCTATATTGGCTAATCTAAACAAGTAACTTACCATGTACTCTATATTGGCTAATCTAATCAAGAAACTTACCATTTACCAAGTAACTTACCATTTACTCTGTATTGGCTAATCTAAACAAGTAACTTACCATTTACTCTATGTTGGCTAATCTAAACAAGTAACTTACCATTTACTCTATATTGGCTAATCTAAACAAGTAACTTACCATGTACTCTATATTGGCTAATCTAATCAAGTAACTTACTATTTACTCTGTATTGACTAATCTAAACAAGTAACTTACCATTTACTCTATATTGGCTAATCTAATCAAGTAACTTACCATGTACTCTATATTGGCTAATCTAATCAAGTAACTTACCATGTACTCTATATTGGCTAATCTAATCAAGTAACTTACTATTTACTCTATATTGGCTAATCTAATCAAGTAACTTACTATTTACTCTATA
>NW_013847406.1:0-554 GCF_000517525.1 Limulus polyphemus
ATACACTTACTTCTACATATGACATGAATAACCAATCAGAAGCTCAGAATGTCCCCCTAGTAGCTATTCCAGCCATTTTAACAGACTTGGTGCCATTCCTTTCTTTTGAACCAATATTTCAACGAGGTAGGATGTATCTTTTGTCTGCTCTAAATTTCATATTTTTTTAGACTAAAATGAATCTTAGTTACTAAGCTTTATAAATTATAGTGGAATTCTATGGTATTAATGTAGTAATTTAAGATATTTTAGTTATTCAAATGTATACATAAAACCTAAAAAATTATTTTGTTTCATATCCTCAATGTGCAAAATTTTTAAAGGCTTTGCAACTTACGTCAAGCAGCAACCGAGTACAAAGGTCATAACTAGAATAGATCAATTGTTTGCTTTACTTCTTTTATTTACTGTTATATGTTTTAGAAAAAATATGTTTTTTTTATTTCAAAATAGCAATATTCTATATACATATATATATAATGTATAATAATTGAAATGTGATTGCATTTTACAAAATACTAGTCTACTAAAACACAGCCAAGAAAGTTATTTTG
>NW_013847407.1:0-377 GCF_000517525.1 Limulus polyphemus
TGTCTTCTTATTGACAGTACACAGTATCGATAAATCTTGTGTCTTCTTATTGAAAGTACACAGTATCGTTAAATCTTGTGTCTTCTTTTTGACAGTACACAGTATCGTTAAATCTTGTGTCTTCTTATTGACAGTACACAGTTTTGTTAATTCTTGTGTCTTCTTATTGACAGTACACAGTAACGTTAAATCTTGTGTCTTCTTATTGAAAGTACACAGTATCGTTAAATTTTGTGTCTTCATTATGACCGTACACAGTATCGTTAAATCTTGTGTCTTCTTATTGACAGTACACAGTTTTGTTAAATCTTGTGTCTTCTTTTTGAAAGTACACAGTATGTTAAATCTTCTGTCTTCTTATTGACAGTACGAAGTAT
>NW_013847408.1:0-376 GCF_000517525.1 Limulus polyphemus
TCTGTAATCCTGGTAAGTAAACTACTACTAGGGTAAACCTAGCTACCATAGAGCATAACCCTAACAAGTAAACTACTACTAGGGTAAATCTAGCTACCATAGAGCTGTAATCTTGGTAAGTAAACTACTACTAGGGTAAATCTAGCTACCATAGAGCTGTAATCTTGGTAAGTAAACTACTACTAGGGTAAATCTAGCTACCATAGATCTGTAATCTTGGTAAGTAAACTACTGCTAGGGTAAATCTAGCTACCATAGAGCATAACCCTAACAAGTAAACTACTACTAGGGTAAATCTAGCTACCATAGAGCTGTAATCTTGGTAAGTAAACTAGTACTAGGGTAAATCTAGCTACCATAGAGCTGTAATCCTGGT
>NW_013847409.1:0-376 GCF_000517525.1 Limulus polyphemus
AGAGTAGCTCAGTGTACGTGGAGACCTCTTCCTACTAAAGTAGATCAGTGTACGTGGAGACATCTACCTACTAAAGTAATCAGTGTACGTGGAGACCTCTACCTAGTAGAGTAGCTCAGTGAACGTGGAGACCTCTACCTACTAAAGTAGATCAGTGAACGTGGAGACCTCTACCTACTAAAGTAATCAGTGTACGTGGAGACCTCTACCTAGTAGAGTAGCTCAGTGTACGTGGAGACCTCTACCTACTAAAGTAGATCAGTGTACGTGGAGACCTCTACCTACTAAAGTAGCTCAGTGTTGGTGGAGACCTCTACCTACTAAAGTAATCAGTGTTGGTGGAGACCTCTATCTAGTAGAGTAGCTCAGTGTACGT
>NW_013847410.1:0-377 GCF_000517525.1 Limulus polyphemus
GATTTAACAATAATGTGTCCTGTCAATAAGAAGACACAAGATTTAACGATACTGTGTACTGTCAATAAGAAGACACAAGATTTATCGATACTGTGTACTGTCAATAAGAAGACACAAGATTTAACGATACTGTCTACTGTCAATAAGAAGTCACAAGATTTAACGATACTGTGTACTGTCAATAAGAACACACAAGATTTAACGATAATGTGTACTGTCAGTAAGAAAATACAAGATTTAACAATAATGTGTCCGGTCAATAAAAAAACTTAAGATTTAACAATACTGTGTACTGTGAATAAGAAGACACAATATTCAACGATAATCTGTACTGTCAGTAAGAAAATACAAGATTTAACAATAATGTGTACTGTCAA
>NW_013847411.1:0-210 GCF_000517525.1 Limulus polyphemus
ATAATGTCTCAATTTTCTAAGATTCGGACTGCTTATTTCCTATAGGATATTTTTCTATTAACTTTGCGTCAAAAAAAACCTTTTTTCCATTTTCCAAAAAAATTCATATTTTCACCAAAAACTAAAGGCTATAGCCCATGTTTTTTCCCAAATTTTGAAAAAAATTGTTTTCCTTCATATTTCAATACAAAGATGCCCTTGATGTAAAAC
>NW_013847412.1:0-376 GCF_000517525.1 Limulus polyphemus
TTTGGTGGTAAGAAGTAAGAGCTTAGCTTTTTATCTGCAGCTACATATAATGCTTGTATTAATTTAGCCAATTCTGTTCTACTATTAGCTACTGTAAACGCTAATTGTTGCAAGTTATTCTGAATTCTAGCGTTAAAAACTAACATTTTCATTCCTGCTTTATGTATCTCCGTTTGCTTTATCTTTGTGTGCATTAACTCATTTGTAATATTTATTAAAGCATTGGATACTTTCCTGATTTCTAGGTCATGCAGCTCAAGTGTTTGATTTAAGGAATTCATTATAGTCGCTTGTTCTCCTATTAAATGAATCATTTCTTTAGAAACTTGTCTTTGTGTTTCTACTTTTGTATTCAGGTCTTGTAAATCGTCGGTGG
>NW_013847413.1:0-981 GCF_000517525.1 Limulus polyphemus
CCTGTGTTACTAGAGATATTACACAACAATATCCGTGGAGTTTCGCCTGTGTTACTAGAGATATTGCACAACAATATCCGTGGAGTTTCGCCTGTGTTACTAGAGATATTACACAATAATATCCGTGGAGTTTCGCCTGTGTTAGTAAAGATATTACACAACAATATCCGTGGAGTTTCGCCTGTGTTAGTAAAGATATTACACAACAATATCCGTGGAGTTTCGCCTGTGTTACTAGAGATATTACACAATAATATCCGTCGAGTTTCGTCTGTGTTAGTAAAGATATTACACAACAATATCCGTCGAGTTTCGCCTGTGTTACTAGAGATATTACACAACAATATCCGTCGAGTTTCGCCTGTGTTACTAGAGATATTACACAACAATATCCGTGGAGTTTCGCCTGTGTTACTGAATAGATGACACAACAGTATCTGTGGAGTTTCGTCTGTGTTAGTAAAGATATTACTAAACAATATCCGTGAAGTTTTGTGTGTATTTATAATCAGAGTACTCAACAACACTACAACTAGTGTATTTATAATCAAACTACCCAACAACACTACAACTAGTGTATTTATAATCAGACTACTCAACAACACTACAACTAGTGTATTTATAATCAGACTACTCAACAACACTACAACTAGTGTATTTATAATCAGACTACTCAACAACACTACAACTATCTTGCGTTTTATTTATGGGTTTATAAATATGCTTGACTTCAATGAAGCTGAGTGTCGTCATAGCATCACGTTTAGCCTCGTATGTAATGGACCATGGTAACGAAAACACAGGTAGATTTAATCCTCGTTAACATTTACACAAACTCGCACGAATAAAGACCTTTAAGGATCGCTACAATCCAGGCTTGTAATACGATATTTCTTCAATATTTTGAAGCGTTATAGTAAGTACTCTGAATACATTTCATAGTCTAGATTTATTAAAAAAAACATACAAGGTACAAGTAAC
>NW_013847414.1:0-683 GCF_000517525.1 Limulus polyphemus
CAGTTCAATGACTTTAGGCTTAAAAACTGTGATGGCAGGAGCTGACATGTTGGAATTGGTATTGATGCTCTGAAGACGCTTGTTGAGTCTAACCCAAGACAACCCACTCGTGAAATGGCCCTGAAATTGCCCATCTCTCGTGAAACAATACCTAAACATCTTAGGAAATATGGGAATAATCCATAAAGGAGGTGTTTGGGTGTCTCATGAACTCTCTAATGATAATCGTTTACAACATGTGAACGTTGCTTTGTCTCTTCTGGCACGTAATCCATTTTTAGACAGAATTGTCACAGGTGATGAAAAATGAATTCTCTATGCTAATATTAAATGCCAAAAACAATGGCTCAGTCTTAGACAAAAACCACTTCCGACCCCAAAACCTGGACTCCATCCGCAGAATGTGATGCTTTGCATTTGGTAGGACATCAAAGGAGTAATTCAATTTTAAACTCTTTAATCCACAGCGAACTGTCAATCTCTAGTCAGCAACTGGAATGTTTACATCAAGCCCTTCACCAGAAACGCCCTTCACTCGTCAATAGGAAAGGTGTTCTTCTTCTCCACGACAATGCACAAGATTATGGAGTTGGGTTAGGAAGTTCTCCCCACCCACCATATTCTCCAGATATGGCACCATCAGATTACCAACTTTTTCGTTCGCTGCAACACCATATTAATGG
>NW_013847415.1:0-376 GCF_000517525.1 Limulus polyphemus
GTATAATAGAGTTGACAGACTACAATGTATTACGTATCATAGAGTTGACGGACTACAATGTATTACGTATAATATAGTTGACAGACTACAATGTATTACGTATAATAGAGGTGACAGACTACGATGTATTACGTATAATAGAGGTGACAGACTACAATGTATTACGTATAACATAGCCGACATACTACAATGTATTACGTATAATAGAGGTGACAGACTACAATGTATTACCTATCATAGAGTTGACAGACTACAATGTATTACGTATCATAGAGTTGACGGACTACAATGTATTACGTATAATAGAGTTGACAGACTACAATGTATTACGTATCATAGAGGTGACAGACTACAATGTATTATGTATAATATAGTT
>NW_013847416.1:0-406 GCF_000517525.1 Limulus polyphemus
TTTTGTTTTTTTTTCAGAAACGTTTCTGAGTTTAAACTGATAGGTAATAATAATAATAAGAGGAATTCTATTTGAAAGTTTAATATTGCTTTGATTTAAGATGTTTTTCCGCTGAGTGTGGTTAGCCTTTTCAATTTGTCTATCGATTTCGGTATCTTTATATCTTCTTTGTAACATGGTTTGCTTTAAATATCCTTGGTGTGCTTCCTGTAATCTGTTTCACCTGAGCATATTTTCTTTGTTCTAAGAGCTTAACTGTAGGTAATGTTTCGTTTAGAATGAGAAGGGTGACAGCTATTATTGTGAAGGTATTGTGGTCTGTCTGTAGGTTTTTGTATAAGTCAGTGACGTCAAGAAAGTTAATCTGAGTAGGCAAGTAATCACAGGTAAACTTGATTGTTTTGTG
>NW_013847417.1:0-494 GCF_000517525.1 Limulus polyphemus
ATTGTGTCCCTGATCTACTAACAACAAATCATTGTATCCCTATTGTACTAACAACAAATCATTGTATCCCTGTTCTACTAACAACAAATCTTTGTGTTCCTGATCTACTAACAACAAATCATTGTATCCCTATTGTACTAACAACAAATCTTTGTGTCCCTGATCTACTAACAACAAATCTTTGTATCCCTGTTCTACTAACAACAAATCTTTGTATCCCTGTTCTACTAACAACAAATCATTGTATCCCTGTTCTACTAACAACAAATCGTTGTGTCCCTGTTCTACTAACAACAAATCATTGTGTCCCTGTTCTACTAACAACAAATCTTTGTATCCCTTTGTACTAACAACAAATCTTTGTGTCCCTGATCTGGGATACAATGATTTGTTGTTAGTTTGTTCTACTAACAACAAATCTTTGTGTCCCTGATCTACTAACAACAAATCATTGTATCCCTATTGTACTAACAACAAATCTTTGTGTCCCTGAT
>NW_013847418.1:0-375 GCF_000517525.1 Limulus polyphemus
TAAGTGTAAGTAAAAATGTCCAAATTTGTCCAATCTGATTTTTGCAACCGACAGTAATATAAGTTTTAGGAAAATCAGTGAAGTAAAAAATTCGGAGACTTTTTGCGACTTTGGATATCAGAGCGCTTTTTGTGTAAGTACCTGCAATGAGAGTTCATTCCTGCAGTCACCTCTGCACGCATTGTTGTAAAACGATACAATGCTTACAGGCAGTTGATACAAGTGGTGTGCGCGTGGTTACACAGCCTTGTGATAGAGAAGACGTGTGCGTGTATTGTGTGTGCTTCTACGTATATTTGTGTGTTGTACATATGTGTTTATATATTTATATTTAAATCTGGAACACTGGTTCAATACATGGATTAAACCCGAACA
>NW_013847419.1:0-376 GCF_000517525.1 Limulus polyphemus
ATCCACAAGTATTCAAATTACAAAGTCTAAAAGTTAAGTTTTGTACGTCCACAATTATTCAAATTACAAAGTCTAAAAGTTAAGTTTTGTACATCCACAAGTATTCAAATTACAAAGTCTAAAAGTTAAGTTTTGTACATCCACAAGTATTCAAATTACAAAGTCTAAAAGTTAAGTTTTATACGTCAACAAGTATTCAAATTACAAAATCTAAAAGTTGAGTTTTGTCCGTCAACAAGTATTCAAATTACAAAATCTAAAAGTTAAGTTTTGTACGTCCACAAGTATTCAAATTACAAAGTCTAAAATAAGTTTTGTACATCCACAATTATTCAAATTACAAAGTCTAAAAGTTAAGTTTTGTACGCCCACAATT
>NW_013847420.1:0-869 GCF_000517525.1 Limulus polyphemus
GTCAGAGAGTGGGAATAGAAAAAAAAAGAGAAGAAAAATGGAAACGAGAGGCGGAAAATCAAACTACAGCAGACTTGATGGCAGCAATACAAAAACAAGAAATGAAACAAGAAGAGAGACAACAGCAGTTGCAAGAAAACATGCAACAGTGGCAGCTTGAACAACAAAATAAACAAAAGAAATTACAGCAGTTGTTAGAGGAAAAAGAAAAGAAACAAGAAGAACGAGAATTAAACAAGAAGAGAAATTACAGCAGTTGTTAGAGGAAAAAGAAAAGAAACAAGAAGAACGAGAAATTAAACAAGAAGAGAGATTACAGCAGTTGTTGGAGGAAAAAGAAAAGAAACAAGAAGAACGAGAAAAGAAACAAGAAGAAAGATTACAGCAGTGGCAAGAAAACCTACAACAATGGCAGCGCTGTAATTTCTCTTCTTGTTTATTTTCTTTTTCTTCCAACATCTGCTGTAATCTCTCTTGTTTATTTTGCTGTTCGAAGTTGGAGGAAAAAGAAAAGAAACAAGAAGAGAGATTACAGCAGTTGTTGAAGGAGAAAGAAAATAAACAAGAAGAGAAATTACAGCAGTTGTTAGAGGAGAAAGAAAATAAACAAGAAGAACGAGAAAAGAAACAAGAAGAGAGACTACAGCAGTGGCAACTGGAACAAGAAAGGAAACAAGAAGTACAAATGGAAAACATTAGTAAATTTAAAAGCGAATTAGATACGTTAAAGGACGAGCTATTGTCTTTTACACAAGGAGGATACATTGACCATCGACTTAATCAGCCCCAGACAATGGGAAGCCCTTACAGAGCCCGCAGCTAAACCCTAATGCAGACATATTCAGTCCCGTTAGAAGTCACATCCCAGA
>NW_013847421.1:0-376 GCF_000517525.1 Limulus polyphemus
CCTCTTTTAGCACAACATGTACTGCATGTCCTGCACCATTCCTCCACATCTTGCCTCATACCTATCCAGTAAGATCTCTGTCGTAGGTGACTCAATGTTTTCTAAACTCTGAGATGTCCTCCTGTTAAACTATCATGGGATTGACGCAACATAACTTCCCGTAACTTTCTTAATATAACCGTTTGCCAGGTCGTCACTTTCCCATCTGCAGTTTCCAATCTCCAGAGAAGAATACCATCTTCAAGCTTCAACTGGTCCCATTGTGCCCAATAGTTCTTTGTCACAGGGCTTAGACTAGACACCTTCTCCCAAGCAGGGCGCAAAACACTTGCTTTTAGAAAATCAGTTATTGGCTTCAAATCTTGGTCTTTCTCCC
>NW_013847422.1:0-721 GCF_000517525.1 Limulus polyphemus
TGTAACATGTAGTCAGTTGTGGTTGATGTTATTCTGGTGTGACATGTAGTCAGTTGTGGTTGATGTTATTCTGGTGTGACATGTAGTCAGTTGTGGTTGATGTTATTCTGTTACAGCATGTAGTTGGTTGTGGTTGATGTTATTCTGGTGTGACATGTAGTCAGTTGTGGTTGATGTTATTCTGGTACAGCATGTAGTTGGTTGTGGTTGATGTTATTCTGGTTCAGCATGTAGATGGTTGTGATTGATGTTATTCTGGTTCAGCATGTAGTTGGTTGTGGTTGATGTTATTCTGGTATGACATGTAGTCAGTTGTGGTTGATGTTATTCTGGTTCAGCATGTAGTTGATTGTGGTTGATGTTATTCTGGTATGACATGTAGTCAGTTGTGGTTGATGTTATTCTGGTTCAGCATGTAGTCAGTTGTGGTTGATGTTATTCTGGTTCAGCATGTAGTCAGTTGTGGTTGATGTTATTCTGGTATGACATGTAGTCAGTTGTGGTTGATGTTATTCTGGTATGACATGTAGTTGGTTATGGTTGATGTTATTCTGGTATGACATGTAGTCAGTTGTGGTTGATGTTATTCTGGTATGACATGTAGTTGGTTATGGTTGATGTTATTCTGGTATGACATGTAGTCAGTTGTGGTTGATGTTATTCTGGTTCAGCATGTAGTTGGTTGTGGTTGATGTTATTCTGGTGTGACATGTAGTCAGTT
>NW_013847423.1:0-376 GCF_000517525.1 Limulus polyphemus
CATTCGTTAACTAGAGTTACATCTAGGTGTTCATAGAGTAGTTGTACCAAGTATGGCTAAAGTTGAGTATGGTGGTTATAAATTCGGTAACTAGAGTTACACTTAGGTGTTTATGGAGTAGTTGTACCAATTAAGGATAAAGATGAGTATGGTGGTTACAAATTCGGAATTAGAGCTACTCCTATGTGTTCGTGGAGTTGTTGTAACAAATAAAGCTAAAGATGAGTATGTGGGTTACAAATTCGCTAACTGGAGTTACACCTCTGTGTTCATGGAGTTGTTGTACCAAATAACGCTAAAAATGAGTATGGTGGTTACAAATTCGGTAACTAGAGTTACTCCTATGTGTTCGTGGAGTTGTTGTACCAAATAACTC
>NW_013847424.1:0-376 GCF_000517525.1 Limulus polyphemus
CAACTACTCCATGAACAATAAGGTGTCACTCTAGTTACCGAATTTATAACCACCAAATTCATCTTTAGCCTTACTTGGCACAACTACTCCATGAACACCTAGGTGTAACTATAGTTACCGAATTTATAACCACCATACTCATCGTTAGCGTTATTTGATACAACAACTCTACGAACACCTAGATATAACTCTATTTACCGAATTTGTAACCAACATACTCATCTTTTGCCTTACTTGGTACAACTACTCCATAAACATCTAGGTATAACTCTAGTTATCGAATTTATAATCACCATACTCTTCTTTAGCCTTACTTGGTACAACAACTCCACGAACACCTAGGTGTAACTATAGTTACCGAATTTAAAACCACCAT
>NW_013847425.1:0-376 GCF_000517525.1 Limulus polyphemus
AACAGAAGGTAGTTACTGTGCTTATATAGTGCAGGGTATTTCAAAAACTGTAACAGAAGGTAGTTACTGTGCTTATATAGTGTAGGGTTTTTCAAAAACTGTCACAAAAGGTGGCTTATGTGCTTATATAGTGCAGGGTGTTTTAAAAACTGTCACAAAAGGTAATTACTGTGCTTATATAGTGTAGGATGTTTTAAAAACTGTAACAGAAGGTGTTAGTGTGCTTATATAGTGCAGGGTGTTTCAAAAACTGTAACAAAACGTGGTTAGTGTGCTTATATAGTGCAGGGTGTTTCAAAAACTGTAACAGAAGGTGGTTAGTGTGATTATATAGTGTAGGGTGTTTCAAAAACTGTAACAGAAGGTGGTTAGTGTG
>NW_013847426.1:0-502 GCF_000517525.1 Limulus polyphemus
AACAAGAGTAGAATGTTCCAGTATTAGAAGGGTAGATCTGATCATTTACCAATAGTCATATGTTCCAGTATTAGAAGGGTAGATCTGATCATTTACCAATAGTCATATATTCCAATACTAGAAGTGTAGATCTAATCATTTAATGAGAGTAGAATGTTCCAGTGCTAGAAGGGTAGATCTGATCATTTACCAAGTGTAGAATGGTACAGTACTAGAAGAGTAGATCTGATCATTTAACAAGAGTAGAATGTTTCATTACTAGAAGGGTAGATCTGATCATTTAATGAGAGTAGAATGTTCCAGTACTAGAAGGGTAGATCTGATCATTTAACAAGAGTAGAATGTTCCAGTACTAGAAGGGTAGATCTGATCATTTCTACCAAGAGTAGAATGTTCCAGTGCTAGAAGTGTAGATCTGATCATCTACCAAGAGTAGAATGTTCCAGTGCTAGAAGTGTAGATCTGATCATTTAACAAGAGTAGAATGTTCCAGTATTAGAAT
>NW_013847427.1:0-373 GCF_000517525.1 Limulus polyphemus
CCAGAAGGTCGATTTGCAAATCCAGGAGCTTCCTCGTTGGATGCATGTAAAAGTAAGATTTAAGAACTACTTATCACCGCACTATGAACGACTATATCTGAATTCTATTTAGAAATTATATTGCTGCAAGTGCTTAACTCTGAAATAACATTACAACTTCTTTTCAGTATCATTAACAAACCATGTTATTTATGTAATTAGACATTATCCACTTCTTATATAGAGAGTGAAGTAACTTACACTACGAGCTTAATACGAAGTTCTAGTAATTGATACATGGTTTGTTTTTACTAATTAAGCAAATTATTTTGTTATAATTTTATTCTTTGGTATCTCTGATTATGTTTGTTGTTTTTTTATACAAAGATTTAAC
>NW_013847428.1:0-375 GCF_000517525.1 Limulus polyphemus
AACTATATTAACTAAATCACGTAATGACATAGACAACAGACAACTATATTAACTAAATCAGTTAATCACATAGACAAGAGAAACCTATATTAACTAAATCAGTTAATGACATAGACAACAGACAACTATATTAACTAAATCAGTTAATCACATAGACAAGAGAAACCTATATTAACTAAATCAGTTAATGACATAGACAACAGACAACTATATTAACTAAATCACGTAATGACATAGACAACAGACAACTATATTAACTAAATCACGTAATGACATAGACAGCAGACAACTATATTAACTAAATCAGTTAATGACATAGACAACAGAAACCTATATTAACTAAATCATATGGTAATGACATAGACAACAGACAAC
>NW_013847429.1:0-441 GCF_000517525.1 Limulus polyphemus
CTGTTAAATCTTGTGTTTTATTACTGACAGTACACATTATCTTTGAATATTGTGTCTTCTTTTTGAGAGTACACAATATTGTTAAATCTTGTGTGTTCTTATTGATAGTACACAGTATTTCTAAATCTTGTGTCTTATTATTAAAAGTACACAGTATTGTTAAATCTTGTGTCTTCTTATTGACAGTACACAGTATTGTTAAATCTTGTCTCTTTTTATTGACAGTACACAGTATAGTTAAATCTTGGTCGTCTTATTGACAGTACACAGTATTGTTAAATCTTTTGTGTTCTTATTGATAGTACACAGTATTTCTAAATCTTGTGTCTTCTTATTGACAGTACACAGTATTGTTAAATCTTGTGTCTTCTTATTGACAGTACACAGTATTGTTCAATCTTGTCTCTTTTTATTGACAGTACACAGTATTGTTAAACCTTG
>NW_013847430.1:0-376 GCF_000517525.1 Limulus polyphemus
GTAGATATTGTTTTGATACATGTTATATGTAGATATTGTTTGATACATCTATGTAGATATTGTTTTGATACATGTTGTATGTAGATATTGTTTGATACATGTATGTAGATATTGTTTTGATATATGTTATATGTAGATATTGTTTTGATACATGTTATATGTAGATATTGTTTTTATACATGTTATATGTAGATATTGTTTGATACATGTTATATGTAGATATTGTTTGATACATGTTATATGTATATATTGTTTTGATACATGTTGTATGTAGATATTGTTTGATACATGTATGTAGATATTGTTTTGATACATGTTGTATGTAGATATTGTTTTGATACATGTTGTATGTAGATATTGTTTTGATACATGTTGT
>NW_013847431.1:0-832 GCF_000517525.1 Limulus polyphemus
AATGTCTTCTATACACCCATAAAAAACAACTTTTTGATGTTATTAAGTCGTTTATTTCCAGTATTAACATGTTCTCTATACACCAATAAAAAACTACATTTGGTGTTATAAGTTCATTTATTTCTAGTATTAATATGTCTTTTATACACCCATAAAACTACATTTTGGTGTTATAAGGTCGTTTATTTCTAGTATTAACGTGTCTTCTATACACCCACAAAAACTAAATATTGGTGTTATAAGGTCGTTTATTTTTAATATTAACATGTCTTCTATACTCCAACAAAAAACTACATTTTGGTGTTATAAGGTCGTTTATTTCTAGTATTCACATGTCTTCTATATACCCGTAAATTCTACATTTTGGTGTTATAAGGTCGTTTATTTCTAGTATTAACATGTCTTCTATACACCCATAAAAAACTAAATTTTTGTGTTAAAAGGTCGCTTATTTCTCGTATAAAAGTTTCTAGAATTATTGTATTAGTGAATATACTACTAGCTAGTTATATAAATGTTTCTAACTTTATTGTATTAGTGAATATAAACTACTAGCTAGTTATATAAATGTTTCTAACTTTATTGTATTAGGTAATAAACTACGAGTTAGTTATATAAATGTTTTTAACATTATTGTATTAGTAAATTAATTACGAGTTTGTTATATAAATGTTTTAACATTATTGTATTAGTAAATTAACTAAGAATTTGATATATAAATGTTTCTAACATTATTGTACTAGTGAATAAACTACTAGTTAGTTATATAAATGTTTCTAACGTTATTATATTAGTGAATAAACTACTAGCAAGTTATATAAATGTTTCTAAA
>NW_013847432.1:0-376 GCF_000517525.1 Limulus polyphemus
AAAGATACTGTGTACTGTCAATAAGAAGAGACAATATTCGACGATAATGTGTACTGTCAGTAAGAAAACAGAAGATTTAACAACAATGTGTCCTGTCAATAAGAAGACACAAGATTTAACGATACTGTGTACTGTCGATAAGAAGACAAAAGATTTAACGATAATGTATACTATCAAAAAGAAGACACAAGATTTAACAATACTGTGTATTATCAATAACAACACATAAGATTTAACAATACCTTGTAATGTCAATAAGAAGACACAAGATTTAACAATAGTGTGTACTGTCAATAAGAAGACACAAGATTTAACAATACTGTGTACTGTCAATAAGAAGACACAAAATTTAACTATACTGTGTACTATGAATAAC
>NW_013847433.1:0-375 GCF_000517525.1 Limulus polyphemus
CGATACTGTTGTACTGTCAATAAGAAGACACAAGATTTAACGATACTGTGTACTGTCAATAAGAAGACACAATATTCAACGATAAAGTGTACTGTCAGTAAGAAAACACAAGATATAACAATAATGTGTCCTGTCAATAAGAAGACACAGGATTTCACGATACTGTGTACATTCAATAAGAAGACACAAGATTTAACGATACTGTGTACTGTCAATAAGAAGACAGAAGATTTAACGATACTGTGTACTGTCAAAAAGAAGACACAAGATTTAACGATACTGTGTACTTTCAATAAGAAGACACAAGATTTTACGATACTGTGTACTGTCAATAAGAAGACACAAGATTTAACGATACTGTGTACTGTCAATAAG
>NW_013847434.1:0-376 GCF_000517525.1 Limulus polyphemus
GTTATATTCGGAAAGAATAAACCAGTTTTTATTAAGAAAGAACTTGTGTCGCTTAAGTTTCGTCGGAACGAAGTTACGGAAAATCAATTAACAGACGGAGACGTAACAAATTGGTGTCAGAAGTGGGATGAAAAAAAATGGAAACGAGAGGCGGAAAATCAAACTACAGTTTAGCAGACTTGATGGCAGCAATACAAGAGCAGCAAAAGAAACAAGAAGAACGAGAAGAGAAATTACAACAGTTGTTATAGGAAAAAGAAAAGAAACAAGAAGAACGAGAAAAGAAACAAGAAGAGAGACAACAGCAGTTGCAAGAAAACCTGCAACAATGGCAGCTCGAACAACAAAATAAACAAGAAGAACGAGAAATTAAACA
>NW_013847435.1:0-598 GCF_000517525.1 Limulus polyphemus
TTTTCCTCTAACAACTGCTTAATCTCTCTTCTTGTTTCTTTTCTTTTTCCTCTAACAACTGCTGTAATCTCTCTTCTTGTTTATTTTGTTGTTCGAGCTGCCACTGTTGCAGGTTTTCTTGCAACTGCTGTTGTCTCTCTTCTTGTTTCTTTTCTTTTTCCTCTAACAACTGTTGTAATTTCCTTCTCGTTCTTCTTGTTTCTTTTCTTGTTTATTTTCTCATTCTTCTTGTTTCTTTTCTTGTTTTTGTATTGTTGCCATCAAATCTGCTAAGCTGTAGTTTGATTTTCCGCCTCTCGTTTCCATTTTTCTTCTCTTTTTTTTTTTCTATCCCACTCTCTGACACCAATTTGTTACGTCTCCGTTTGTTAATTGATTTTCCGTAACTTCGTTCCGACGAAACTTAAGCGACACAAGTTCTTTACTTAATAAAACTGGTTTATTCTTTCCTAATATAACTTTACCGATACACTTATACTCAACAGTCGCGTTATAACAAACTATAATAACGAACGAACGTTAACTACAACAATACGTCTCTCTCTGACTGCAGTTCAATTACTCACTATCTACCCACACACATTACATTCCCCTCTTT
>NW_013847436.1:0-376 GCF_000517525.1 Limulus polyphemus
ACACCTAGGTGTTCGTTTAGTTGTTGTACCAAATAACACAAACGATGAGTATGGTGGTTGTAAATTCGGTAACTATAGTTACACCTAGGTGTTCATGGAGTAGTTGTTACAGGTAAAGCTAAAGATGAGTATGGTGGTTTAAAATTCGGTAACTAGAGTTTCACCTAGGTATTCGTGGAGTTGTTGTACCAAAAAACGCTAAAGATGAGTATGTTGTTTACAAATTCGGAAACTAGAGTTGAACCTAGGTGTTCGTGGAGTTGTTGTACCAAATAACGCTAAATATGCGTATAGTGGTTACAAATTCGGTAACTAGAGTTACAGCTAGGTACTCTTGGAGTGGTTGTACCAAATAACGCTAAAAATGAGTATGGGT
>NW_013847437.1:0-970 GCF_000517525.1 Limulus polyphemus
AGTTACACGTAGGTATTGATGGACTAGTTGTACCAAGTAAGGCTAAAAATGAGTATGGTGGTTATAAATTCGGTAACTAGAGTGACACCTAGGTGTTCATGGAGTAGTTGTACCAAGTAAGGCTAAAGATGAATATGGTGGTTATAAATTCGGTAACAAGAGTTACACCTAAGTGTTCATGGAGTAGTTGTACCAAGTAAGACTAAAGATGAGTATAGTGGTTATAAATTCTGTAACAAGAGTTACACCTAGGTGTTCATGGAGTAGTTGTACCAAGTAAGGCATAAGATGAGTATGTTGGTTATAAATTCGGTAACTAGAGTTATTCCTAGGTGTTCGTGGAGCTGTTGTACCAAATAACGCTAAAGATGAGTATAACAACTCCACAAACACCTAGGTGTAACTCTAGTTACCGAATTTATAACCACCTTATTTGGTACAACCACCATACTTATCGTTAGCGATAAATTCTGTAACTAGAGTTACACAAAGGTGTTCATGGAGTAGTTGTACCAAGTAAAGCCATAACCACCATACTCATCTTTTGTAACTCTAGTTACAGAATTTTCAACACCTAGGTGGAGTAGTTGTACCAAGTAAGGCTAAAAATGAGTATGGTGGTTATAAATTCGGTAACTAGAGAAACACCTAGGTGTTCGTGGATTTGTTGCACCAAGTAAGGCTAACGATGAGTATGGTGGTTATAAATTAGGTAACTAGAGTTACACCTAGGTATTCGTGGAGTAGTTGTCCCAAGTAAGGCTAAAGATGAATATCGTGGTCATAAGTTCGGTAACTTGAGTTACACCTAGGTATTCATGGAGTTGTTGTACCAAATAACGCTACAGATGAGTATCGTGGTTACAAGTTCGGTAACAAGAGTTACACCTAGGTGTTAATAGAGTAGTTGAACCAAGTAAGACTAAAGATGAGTATGGTGGTTATAAATTCTGTAACTAGAGTTACACCT
>NW_013847438.1:0-595 GCF_000517525.1 Limulus polyphemus
GGAGACGTAACATTATATACAAGACCGCCAAGAAGTGATGCCAACAATGTAATTGAACTGCAGACAGAGATAGAGACTGAAAATTGAGTCGAGCACGCGAGTCGTTCGTTGTGAATTATAGTGTTTGTTATAGCGTGACTGTAGAAATTAAGTGTATTGCAAAGTTGTATTCAGAAAGAATAAACCAGTTTTATTTAAGAAAGGACTTGTATCGCTAAAGTTTCTTCGGAAATAATTTTTACGGAAAATTAACTAACGACCAGAGACATAACAATATGTTAGAGTGAAACAAACAGTATATAAAAAGATAAGAAGGATAATTTTATTGCATCAAAGAGTGGCTCGAAAGTAATTGAATCAGGCTGAGTACACTTTGACAAAAGTAACAGAGGATCTTCAGAAGAAAGAAGACCAAACGAATTATGGTAACTGTAATTGATTAGGCCTAAGTGGACTTTTGACAAGAAGAAGAGAACGATATATATAAATAGTGTTTATGATATGCCTGTAATTTCTATAGTGTAAAAACTTTGCTGTACATATGTTTAACTTGTTCTGAATATATATATATATATTTATTATTGCGTCCCTGTTC
>NW_013847439.1:0-376 GCF_000517525.1 Limulus polyphemus
TATGTTAATCATGTTCCTCAGTATTTGTGAAATGGATGTATCTAGATGTGCATGTTAATCATGTTCATCAATATTTGTGAAATGGATGTATCTAGATGTGCATGTTAATCATGTTCTGCAATATTTGTGAAATGGATGTATCTGAATGTGCATGTTAATTATGTTCTGCAATATTTGTGAAATGGATGTATCTAGATGTGCATGTTAATCATGTTCATCAATATTTGTGAAATGGATGTATCTGGATGTACATGTTAATCATGTTCTGCAATATTTGTGAAATGGATGTATCTAGATGTGCATGTTAATCATGTTCATCAATATTTGTGAAATGGATGTATCTGGATGTACATGTTAATCATGTTCTGCAATATTT
>NW_013847440.1:0-425 GCF_000517525.1 Limulus polyphemus
GATTAACAGGGTCTGGCTACTAACCTCACATTTTACAATAGTATGCTGGTTGTTAATTGTGTTTCATATTTTTGTTCATTGATTAACATGGTCTGGCTACAAACCTCACATGTTACAGTAGTATGCTAGTTGTTAATTGTGTTACATATTTTTGCCTATTGATTAACAGGGTCTGGCTACTAACCTCATATTTTACATTAGTATGCTAGTTGTTAATTGTGTTTAATATTTTTGTTCATTCATTAACAGGGTCTGGCTACTAACCTCACATGTTACAGTAGTATGCTAGTTGTTAATTGTGTTACATATTTTTGTTCATTGATTAACAGGGTCTGGCTACTAACCTCATATTTTACATTAGTATGCTGGTTGTTAATTGTGTTACATATTTTTGCCTATTGATTAACATGGTCTGGCTACTAACC
>NW_013847441.1:0-376 GCF_000517525.1 Limulus polyphemus
GAACACCTTTTTGATTGATGAGTGAAGGGTATTTCTGATGAAGGGTTTGATTTAAATGTTCCAGTTGCTGACTATAGATCTCTGCATTGACAGTTCGTTGTGGATTGAAGAGTTCAAAATGAATTACTCCTTTGATGTCTCACCAAATGCAAAGCATCACTTTCTGCAGATGGAATCCAGGTTTTTGGGTCAAAAGTGGTTTTTTGTCTAGGATTGAGGCATTGTTTTTGGCATTTAATATTCACATAGAGACCCCATTTTTCATCACTGGTGACAATTCTGTCCAAAAATGGTTCATGCGCATTACGCGCCAAAAGAGAAGAAGCAGCGTTCACACATTAGAAACAATGATAATTGGAGACTTTATGAGGCACCC
>NW_013847442.1:0-477 GCF_000517525.1 Limulus polyphemus
TTCACATTATTATTGTAACACGTTAAACTTCATGAGATCAATGTTGACAATAGTAAACAATTCACATTATTATTGTAACACGTTAAACTTCATGAGATCAATGTTGACAAGAGTAAACAATTCACATTATCATTGTAACACGTTAAACTTCATGAAATCAATGTTGACATGAGTAAATAATTTTATTGATCAATTATTAATAAATCACAAATTCATAGTTATCAACGAAACTTTCTGAGATACTAGGTGAAAGACACTATATCCAATTGGTATCAGATATCAACTTTTTCATCAGTAGAGGTGGTATGTGTAATAATAACTTTCTCTTTTCATATTAAAAGTAAAGTTTAAAAACAGAATGAAGGTTTAGCTATGGATTCTCCTTTACTTCTGTTATTATGTGATTTATTCATGGACAGTTGAAACTAAAGCCTTAAGAAAAGCAGATAAAAAACTGAAAGTTTGTTTGAAGTATAT
>NW_013847443.1:0-597 GCF_000517525.1 Limulus polyphemus
TCTAAATAAGCCTTTACTGCCCTAGAGATTCATGGATGACAACGCTAGACCTCATCGACACGTTAGCGTCAAGACCTTTTCATTTTGACAACCGGCACAACTACAGGTGTAAGCACGTCCCTGGTGTACTTTTCGCCAGTAAGGTTGCCATTGATTGTTACCAAATCCAGCTTGCAATCATGCGAGACACAGCCCCATACCATAACTGAGCCCCCACCAAAAGGCACTGTTGGAACAATGTTTCTTTGAGTGTAAGCTGCGTTACGATGCCTCCAAACACGGGTTCGACCATCAGTTACGTGGAGTAAAAATCTACTCTCGTCTGACCAGTGTATTCGTCGCCAGGTTTGAAGGTTCCAGTTCTGCCTTGCTCTGCACCAGGCCAACCTCTCCCTGCGATGGCGATCGTCAAGTGTCGGGCGTTTTATGACTCTCCTTGACTTCAGTCTCGCAGATTTTAAACGATTTGACAGATTACGACCAGGTAACCACTGCCTTTTAAGACAAACACGGGTTCGACCATCAGTTACGTGGAGTAAAAATCTACTCTCGTCTGACCAGTGTATTCGTCGCCAGGTTTGAAGGTTCCAGTCCTGC
>NW_013847444.1:0-378 GCF_000517525.1 Limulus polyphemus
TTGTTAGAAATTATTCAATCAGTATCAAAAAGTACAAATTTATAAATCAGTATAAAAAAGTACAAATTTATCAATCAATATAAAAAACAAAACAGATTTATCAATTAATAAAAATTAATATTATTTATCATACAATAAAAAAATAGTAGTAATTTATCAATCAGTATAAAACACAAAAATAAGAACAAATTTATCAATCAATAAAAAACAACACAAAATATCATACAATATAAAACACATAACAAATTATCAATCAAAATAAGAATCGATACAAATTTATCAATCAATATAAAACACAGTACAAATTTATCAATTATTATTTATTATTTATGAATCAATATAAAAAACATTAGAAATTTATCAATCAATATATAAAAG
>NW_013847445.1:0-377 GCF_000517525.1 Limulus polyphemus
GCCTTGGCTTTTAAGTAAAATATGATTTTTTTTAGAAACTGGAAAAAGTAATTTTTTCACGCAAAATAAATAGAAAATTATTGGATACTGCTTATTTCGTCGGAAAACTCAAAATTGTGACATTATAGCATTGACGAAAAATATTATGTCCCGTGAAATGCTGATAAAAAAAATGAACTTTCGCTACCCCAGAATAAAAACAAACCAAAAGGTGGGGTTTATTTTACATGAAGACGTCATGGCCTTTTAGGTGTTGGGATTTTGTTTGAGACTACTTTATTTTAAAGCTCTTCTTTGTTTACAATATAAATGAATAATAAAAAAACGGTAAATAGAAGATAGCCAAAATTTTGATAACACATTATGAAATAACCATT
>NW_013847446.1:0-375 GCF_000517525.1 Limulus polyphemus
ATTCAGCTTGTATAGTAGCTAGTGTTACCTTACAATTCGTTCAGCTTAGATTGTAGCTAGTGTTACCTTACAATTCATTCAGCTTTGATAGTAACTAGTGATACCTTACAATTGATCCAGATAGGATAGTAGCTAGTATTACCTTACAATTCATTCAGCTTTGATAGTAGCTAGTGTTACCTTACAATTCATCCAGGTGGGATAGTAGCAAGTGTTAACTTACAATTCATTCAGCTTGGATAGTAGCTTGTGTTACTTTACAATTCATTCAGCTTGGATAGTAGCTAGTGTTACCTTACAATTCATTTAGCTTGGATAGTAGCTAGTATTCCCTCACAATTCATTCAGTTTGGATAGTAGCTATTGTTACCTTAC
>NW_013847447.1:0-376 GCF_000517525.1 Limulus polyphemus
ATGTTTCCTAACATCCACCAAGTAGTTGAAAGAAATGGTATTCAGTTAATATCCGCCAGGTAGTTGAAAGAAATGTTATTCATGTTTCCTAACATCCGCCGGGTAGTTGAAAGAAATGGTATTCAGGTTTCCTAACATCCACCAGGTAGTTGAGAGAAATGGTATTCAGGTTTCCTAACATCCGCCGGGTTGTTGAAAGAAATGGTATTCAGTTAACATCCGCCAGGTGTTGAAAGAAATGGTATTCAGGTTTCTTAAAATCCGCCTGGTAGTTGAAAGAAATGGTGTTCAGGTTTCTTAACATCCGCCTGGTAGTTGAAATAAATGGTGTTCAGGTTTCCTAACATCCGCCAGGTAGTTGAAAGAAATGGTATTC
>NW_013847448.1:0-375 GCF_000517525.1 Limulus polyphemus
TAGCATCAATTAGTATTATGTAACACTTCACTAATAACAAATATGTTACCTGACCAACTGAAGACTAGAACACTATAGCATCAACCAGTATTATGTGACACTTCACTAATAACAAATGTGTTACTTGACCAACTGAAGACTAGAACACTATAGCATCAATTAGTATTATGTAACACTTCATTAATAACAAATGTGTTACTTGACCAACTGAAGACTAAAACACTATAGCATCAATTAGTATTATGTAACACTTCTCTAATAACAAATGTGTTACTTGACCAACTGAAGACAAGAACACTATAGCATCAACCTGTATTATGTGACACTTCATTAATAACAAATGTGTTACTTGACCAACTGAAGACTAAAACACTA
>NW_013847449.1:0-375 GCF_000517525.1 Limulus polyphemus
TTTAGAACATTATATACCTATATCGTTTAGAACATTATATACCTATATCATCTAGAACATTATATACATATATCATTTAGAACATTATATACATATATCATTTAGAACATTATATACATATATCATTTAGAACATTATATACCTATATCGTTTAGAACATTATATACTTATATCATTTAGAACATTATATACGTATGTCATTTAGAACATTATATACGTATATCATTTAGAACATTATATACTTATATCATTTAGAACATTATATACGTATATCATTTAGAACATTATATACGTATACCATTTAGAACATTATATACGTATATCATTTAGAACATTATATACCTATATCGTTTAGAACATTATATATCTATATCA
>NW_013847450.1:0-375 GCF_000517525.1 Limulus polyphemus
CAAACTTGAAAACGTCTGCTGATTCGATGAAGTTAACATATGATAAGAGATCTACTGAAGTCAGCTTTGTACCAGGAGACAAGGTGTGGTTGTATAATCCCAGGAAGACCAAAGGGAAGTCTCCTAAGTTGTCTTCTCCATGGGAAGGCCCATATGACATAGTGGATCGTCTCTCAGACGTGACTTTCTGAATAAAATGTGGTCGGCGAGGTAAGCCAAAAGTGATGCATGCCAACAGGCTTTGGCGTTATCACGGTCCAGGACATTTCACTTGGGACGAAGTGGAAAACAGAACAAATGACGCTGCTGAAGACGTGCCACATGAAGAAGCCACCGTCGAAGAAGAAACTCTACTCAGATTTGAGAAGGGAAACG
>NW_013847451.1:0-374 GCF_000517525.1 Limulus polyphemus
GGCTACATTTTACAGACGAATAGTTGGATTGACTTTCATGTTATACCTAGTTGTAGATTGACTTGGCCATTTAGCCTATGTACTTACAAGGTGTGTTATACCTAGTTGTAGATTGACTTGGCAGTTTAACCCATGTACTTACAAGGTGTGTTATACCTAGTTGTAGATCGACTTGGCAGTTTAACCTATGTACTTACAAGGTGGGTTATACCTAGTTGTAGATCGACTTGGCAGTTTAACCTATGTACGTACAAGGTGTGTTATACCTAGTTGTAGATTGACTTGGCCGTTTAACCTATGTACTTACAAGGTGGGTTATATCTAGTTGTAGATTGACTTGGCAGTTTAGCCTATGTACGTACAAGGTGTGTTAT
>NW_013847452.1:0-375 GCF_000517525.1 Limulus polyphemus
AAAAAGAAAGAGGCAATCGCTCTGCCCGAGACTTTATAGCCAAGAAGGCAGGGGAAGAAACAGAAGTGCTAGATGCACGAAAAAAGCTCTGGCCAAGAGCATCAGCAATGCTCTGGACATCAGCAACTTCCTGGCCATTGGAGAGCAAGATGGAAAGGGGATGGGAAGCATACCTCCCAGTGACTTTCCGAATCTTGTCCCATACAGTTTTGAAATTGGTGATAGAAGAGGTGCTAGTAGTGAACTTTATCCAAGACTCCTTTTGGCTTTGACGTCGAACCTGCCTAGCATGGGCACGGGCCCGCTGATAAACAATGCGGTTAGAAAGAGTGGGATATCGTCGAAAGGTATCCCAGGCCCGTTTTTGAGCCTTCC
>NW_013847453.1:0-375 GCF_000517525.1 Limulus polyphemus
GTAGAATTTTTAAATAAACTGATAAAAAGTTATCTAATTTTTGCATAGAACTGTGTACAAAACCACAAGTGTTGCATGCTTTCCATCTTCATTCCTTTCAGATATGTAGCTTTTTTTCACACACAAAAAAACAAACAACAAACGTTCCCTGTTAATTTAGAAATATTAATTTTTTATTGAATCTATTAAAGAGCATTTAATGTTTTAGCGCCATCTAGTGAATTTTGTTTGAGTATGCAATATTGGTCTGGTGCTTGAATGGCTAAACACAAATCGATGTTAAAGACAACACAATCATTGCGGAACAACAACGAGGAACACAAACGTGTTGGTTGATTCACAACCTTTGTGTTTACTTTTAATAAAATCTACGTG
>NW_013847454.1:0-365 GCF_000517525.1 Limulus polyphemus
CTGGACTAACGCACGGGAACTGACCAGGGACTATCTGATTTCTCGACTATCCGTCCTTAATTAGGTCATCCATGACCTTATCCATCTCTTGCCGCTTTGCTGGAGCTATTCTCCTCGAAGGGATCTTATTGGATGGTGATTGCCTGTGTTTATTCTGTGCTCTACAAGGTCTGTGCAGCCGAGGTCATGATCTCCTTTCGAAAAGACGTCTGCATAATCGCCAAAAGTTCCCGAACCTGAAGAGCCTATTATGATAACAAATTGACTATATGCTTCTTATAGAGGTCAGTTAAATGTTCTGGGAGAAGGATGTCCTTTCTTTCTGGTCGTATTTCTTGCCTTAACATTAACTGGCTCTACCTCCT
>NW_013847455.1:0-376 GCF_000517525.1 Limulus polyphemus
TCGCGTTGTTGTAACTTCTGTATTGTTAGCCAGGCACAGGTGAAATGTCAATATAGTAAAAATAATAAATATATATAAATGTATAATGTTATGAGATTTAAGCTATTTCATCTAAACATTTATGTTTTCATGTTATAATTTGTGTTCATTCTAGAATGAGAGATGCATAATTTATGTTTATTTCCCAAATTTTTATGGTGGTTGTGAGATCGATCAAATTTACCAAACCTGTACAGAGATTAATTTCTGAATATAACAGATAAAATATAAAGTTTTTTCTTAAGAAACGTTTGATAACTATTTGGACATCATAAAGATTTCGCATGTGAAATTTCAAAATTTTCTGATGCATAAAAGTATTTTTAATGTTAAGATG
>NW_013847456.1:0-586 GCF_000517525.1 Limulus polyphemus
ACCATCTTAATGGGAAAGCGTATGCAAATGTGGAAGGTGTTAAAGAGGACATCTACATGTTTTTTGCTTCAAAGCTGAATGATTTCTTTAATCAGGTCATTAACAACCTGATTGTAAAATTGAAAAGCATCATCGAGACTATTTCATTTAATAAATGTTTTGTTTTGATTCGGGTTTTTCATCTAAAAAAAGCGACATTAATTTCTTGACGACCTAATATTACAAATAGTTTCGTTTCTCTGAAAGACCATATTTACGTCTTTTTTATACGATTGTTTGTTTTCTAATTGTGCACAAAGCTACACAAGGCCTATCTGTGCTCTGCCCACCACGGGTATCGAAACCCGGTTTTTAGCGTTGTAAGTCCGCAGACATACCGCTGTGCCACTGGGGGGCTTTTTTTCTACACGAACTAAAAATAATAACATCATTCTACTTTACTTTTGTTACTACTCCTTTCAATAAAGGTAATAAAATTGTCCCAATAATTATAGGCCTATTAACCTTACATCATTAGTTAGAAAGGCTTATGAAAGTTTGATAAAAGATTATTTGTAAAGCCATTTAACAAAGTTTAAACGTTTAT
>NW_013847457.1:0-372 GCF_000517525.1 Limulus polyphemus
CCCTAAGATTCTACTCATCAACATAAAACTTACAACACAATGCCCTAAGATTCTACTCACCAACATAGAACTTACAACACAATGTCCTAAGATTCTACTCATTAATATAAAACTTACAACACAATGCCCTAAGATTCTACTCATCAACATAAAACTTACAACACAATGCCCTAAGATTCTACTCATTAATATAAAACTTACAACACAATGCCCTAAGATTCTACTCATCAATATAAAACTTACAACACAATGCCCTAAGATTCTACTCATCAACATAAAACTTACAACACAATGTCCTAAGATTCTACTCATTAATATAAAACTTACAACACAATGCCCTAAGATTCTACTCATCAACATAAAACTTACAAC
>NW_013847458.1:0-376 GCF_000517525.1 Limulus polyphemus
ATGTATTATTTGTGTTTTAAAATTCATATTTGAAAGGTTTAATGATTTTTTTTGATATTATTCTAAGCTTCACTTCACTTGAAAAGATGAGTGCAAAATAAACCGTCTCTGCCGATGATAACATTATATTGTCCAGGCACCTGTTGATATATGTTGACATGAATGATTAAATATCAAGATTAACAAAGGAAAATAAAACATTAGAAATAAACTATAAGTGAAAAGGTAAAGACATGAAGTTATGCATATGACCCAATGAAATATCTCTTTAAGCCTATTCAATTACTTTAGAATTTCAGTTGACAAGCCCAAATATATTCTATATTTCAGTCGCACAAGTATTCTCTGTGATTCACCTACAATTGTGGCGCGAGTT
>NW_013847459.1:0-375 GCF_000517525.1 Limulus polyphemus
CTATTACCGACATTCATATCTGGGATGTGACTTCTAACGTAACTGAATATGTCTAAATGAGGGTTTGGCTGCAGGGTCTGGAAGGGGCTTGCCGTTGTCTGGGGCTGATTAAGTCGATAGTTAATGTATCCTCCTTGTGTAAAAGACAATAAATCATCTTTTAATGTATCTAATTCGCTTTTGAATTTACTAATGTTTTTCATTTGTACTTCTTGTTTCCTTTCTTGTTCCAGTTGCCACTGCTGTAATCTTTCTTCTTGTTTCTTTTCTCGTTCTTCATGTTTATTTTCTTTCTCCTCCATCCATTGCTGTAGTCTCTCTTGTTTATTTTGCTGTTCGAGCTGCCATTGCTGTAGGTTTTCTTGCCACTGCTGT
>NW_013847460.1:0-375 GCF_000517525.1 Limulus polyphemus
CTAGTTACACAATTTATAACCACCATACTCATCTTTAGCCTTACTTGGCACAACTACTCCATGAACACCTAGATGTAACTCTAGTTACACAATTTGTAACCAAAATACTCATCTTTAGCGTTATTTGGTACAACAACTCCACGAACACCTAGGTGTAACTCTAGTTACCGAATTTATAACCACCATACTCATCTTTAGCCTTACTTGGTACAACTACTCCATAGACACCTAGGTATAACTCTAGTTACCGAATTTATAGTCACCATACTCATCTTTAGCCATACCTGGTACAACTACTCCATAAATACCTAGGTGTAACTGTAGTTTCCGAATTTATAACCACCATACTCATCTTTATCCTTACTTGGTACAACT
>NW_013847461.1:0-375 GCF_000517525.1 Limulus polyphemus
ATTACATTTTATGCTTGTACAAACTTCCAATCTTGTAATATCTTACATAACGTTAAGCCTTATTTATCTGAGTATGCAGGATGTCCAGAAATGCGTCGTTGATAAATTTGCAGCAGTTCACGAGGATGTAGAATCTATACTCTCTGAAATGATTAAGAAGTGTCTCTAAAGAGGTAAGTTAATAAGGTTAAACATACAATTATGTTGGTAATACATTAAACAACTATCTCTGGGCTTGAACATCTTATACTGAAAAGTGTATAAACATTATGATTTATAAGAACATCTAAAAATGTTTATAGTTTCAAATAACATAACGTGTTGTATAACGGTTGGACTTTGTAGTAACTATTCATGTGCCAATTCCATAACTTT
>NW_013847462.1:0-375 GCF_000517525.1 Limulus polyphemus
CATCTACTGCTAACTCATTAACATCCCACTCTATTATAGTACATCTACTGCTAACTCATTAACAGCCTACTCTACTCTAGTACATCTACTGCTAACTCATTAACATCCCATTCTACTATAGTACATCTACTGCTAACTCATTAACAACCTACTCTACTACAGTACAGCTACTGCTATTTCATTAACAGCCTACTCTACTATAGTACACCTACTGCTGTCTCATTAACAGCCTACTCTACTATAGTACATCTACTGCCAACTCATTAACAGCCTACCATACTATAGTACACCTACTGCTATAGTAAATATACTACTAACTCATTAACATTCTACTCTACTATAGTATACCTTCTACTAACTCATTAACATTCTACT
>NW_013847463.1:0-375 GCF_000517525.1 Limulus polyphemus
GACAAGAAGTGTATATTAGAACGATGTATAGTAGGGTTTTATAGTAAGTGTATAAGGACAATTATCAGACCCCCGACAAGAAGTGTATATTAGAACGATGTATAGTAGGGTTTTATAGTAAGTGCTACTTGTGTACAAGGACAATTATCAGACTCCTGACAAGAAGTGTATATTAGGGTTTTATAGTAAGTGCTACTTGCGTACAAGGACAATTATCAGACCCCTGACAAGAAGTGTATATTAGAACGATGTATAGTAGGGTTTTATAGTAAGTGCTACTTGCGTATAAGGACAATTATCAAACCCCTGACAAGAAGTGTATATTAGAACAACGTATAGTAGGGTTTTATAGTAAGTGCTACTTGCGTATAAGGA
>NW_013847464.1:0-375 GCF_000517525.1 Limulus polyphemus
GTTAAAGCTTCAATCTATCTTAACTACTTAATAATCATAGTGTTAAAGCTTTAATTTATCTAAACTACTCAATAATCATATTGTTAAAGCTTCAATTTATCTTAACTACTTAATAATCATAGTGTTAAAGCTTCAATTTATCTTAACTACTTAATAATCATATTGTTACAGCTTCAATTTATCTTAACTACTTAATAATCATATTGTTACAGCTTCAATTTATCTTAACTACTCAATAATCATATTGTTACAGCTTCAATTTATCTTAACTACTTAATAATCATAGTGTTAAAGCTTCAATTTATCTTAACTGCTCAATAATCATAGTGTTAAAGCTTCAATTTATCTTAACTACTCAATAATCATATTGTTAAA
>NW_013847465.1:0-373 GCF_000517525.1 Limulus polyphemus
ATTATTATAAAACTTCTAATAAACATACAGTTTCACTCTCTTGTTATGTTACCATAAAACTTCTAGTAAACAGACAGTTTCACTCTCTTGTAATATTACCATAACACTTCTAACAGACAGACAGTTTCAATCTCTTGTACTATTACCATAACACTTCTAACAGACAGACAGTTTCACTCTCTTGTAATGTTACTATAAAACTTCTAGTAAACATACAGTTTCACTCTCTTGTAATATTACCATAAAACTTCTAGTAAACATACAGTTTCACTCTCTTGTACTATTATCATAACACTTCTAACAGACAGACAGTTTCACTCTCTTGTAATACTACCAAAATAATTTGTTTTAAGTTATAAATAAATGGTTTTCT
>NW_013847466.1:0-375 GCF_000517525.1 Limulus polyphemus
AGGTATAAATAACCAACATTTCGATAGGTTAAGTCCAGATACAACTAGTTTTTTAATTAATTGGTCAGACGAACCAAAGCATAAATAACTAATATCTGGATAGGTTAAGTCAAGATACAACTAGTTTATTCATGCGTTAAAAGAACCAAGGTATAAATAACAATCATTAGGATGGGTTAAGTCCAGATCGAATTAGTTTATTTATTAATTAGTTGGAAGAACCAAGGTATAAATAACAATCATTAGAATAGGTTAAGTCCAGATCGAATTAGTTTATTTATGAATTAGTTAGAAGAACCAAGGTAAATATGACAAACATTTATATAGTACAAGTCCGGGTCAAATTATTTTTAATTTGTTAAAAGAACCAATTTA
>NW_013847467.1:0-375 GCF_000517525.1 Limulus polyphemus
TGTAGTTAATAGTAGTTACTAGACCAACATGTAGTTAATAGTAGTTATTAGACCAACATGTAGTTAATAGTAGTTAGTAGACCAACATGTAGTTAATAGTAGTTATTAGACCAACATGTAGTTAATAGTAGTTATTACACCAATATTTAATTAATAGTATTTATTAGACCAACATTTAGTTAATAGTAGTAATTAGATTAACATTTAGTTAATAGTAGTTATTAGACCAACATTTAGTTAATAGTAGTTATTAGACCAACATGTAGTTAATAGTAGTTATTAGACCAACATGTAGTTAATATTAGTTATTAGACCAACATTTAGTAAATAATAGTTATTACACCAACATTTAGTTAATATTGGTTATTAGACCAT
>NW_013847468.1:0-373 GCF_000517525.1 Limulus polyphemus
AGTACTATCAGTAACATAGAAACAAGGTCTACCAGATACAGAGTACTAGCGGTAACATAGAAACAAGGTCTCCCAGATACAGAGTACTAGCAGTAACATAGAAACAAGGTCTACCAGATACAGAGTACTAGCGGTAACATAGAAACAAGGTCTCCCAGATACAGAGTACTAGCGGTAACATAGAAACAAGGTCTCCCAGATACAGAGTACTATCGGTAACATAGAAACAAGGTCTCCCAGATACAGAGTACTATCGGTAACATAGAAACAAGGTCTCCCAGATACAGAGTACTAGCGGTAACATAGAAACAAGGTCTCCCACATACAGAGTACTATCAGTAACATAGAAACAAGGTCTACCAGATACAGAGTA
>NW_013847469.1:0-367 GCF_000517525.1 Limulus polyphemus
CATGTGCTGGTATATTTACACTTGTGGAACGAGGGATTCCTCATTACGTGTAAAAAGAAGTCTTCTCAAACGGTCATGTGCTGGTATATTTACACTTGTGGAACGAGGGATTTCTTATTACGTGTAAAAAGAAGTCTTCTCAAACGGTCATGTGGTGCGTTTAGCATTCAAGTGTTGTGTTTTTTATAAAACTATGAATAGTATCATAGTGCTATTATTTATTAGTTGTAAAGGTATAAAGCTTCTAGCATGAACGTTCAGAAAAAAATAAAGCATTAGCTTTAGCACCTATAACTATTCTTGTCGTTAAATGTGCACATTGCTAAGTGTTTACATATCATTAGGGGTAGCTTGTGTTTTGATCAGT
>NW_013847470.1:0-375 GCF_000517525.1 Limulus polyphemus
TACTGGAGGAAATGAGGCATCCACGAGCTCCACTTCATTAGAAACATACTTTGTTGGTCAGGAACAACCTTCCACCAGTCGGGGAGCGTGTGGCCTGCTTCAGAGCCCGGCAGTCTTAAGTCGAAAGAGAAAAACGTTTGGCCCGCGACAGAGAGTGGCACGCAATCTCCCGAAAGTCACAGTCTGAGGATAACAGGGAAGCTCGACTGGTAGCAGATAGGTTTCACCACAGTCTGGCGAGGGAAAATGAAACAGTAGAGGAGAGGGAAGCTCGGCAGGAAGAAGATAGAGTTCGGCAGAGTCAAAGAAGGGAAATGTAACAGTAGAGGAGAGGGAAGCTCGGCAGGAAGAAGATAGAGTTCGGCACAGTCAAAG
>NW_013847471.1:0-375 GCF_000517525.1 Limulus polyphemus
TATATATATATATATATATATATATACAGTATATATTCTTTAAATTAATTAACTAACTATCCTATTAATTAATTTATTAATTATTACTATTACCCCTTCGCCCATACGGCTCATTACTCCGCTGACCATTAATTGAAATGTAACCTTATGCCACGAGCAGGGTGAAGGAGGATTGTTTAATCTTCGAGCACCCTTGATTAGTAATTATTTCTTAGGAGATAATTATTTTTTAAATTAAAATAACTGCCAGGGAAAAACGAAACGCACCATTCGATCATAGGATTTTTAGATCCCCGCCGCCCTGATGGACCATCTGTCCGATAGCGGCCGTTTAGTTTACTTTGCTCGTCACTTTTTATTGTCTACAATTACTCT
>NW_013847472.1:0-581 GCF_000517525.1 Limulus polyphemus
GCTCTAGCTGGTTAACACTGGGACTGATCCTACCTATATATTAGTCTTTTATCTATAGATTCCCACACAACTAGGCTCCTACTGGTTAACACTGGGACTGATCCCACCTATATATTAGTCTTTTATCTATAGTTTCACATACAACTAGGCTATAGCTGGTTAACACTGGGATCGATTTTAGCAGTAGATTAGTTCTTGTCTGAGACTGATGCCTGAACATAAGCTAACTCTAACAGGAGAGATAACCATCTACGTTCTTACAATTCAACTGAAACTGCCCAATTTAAAAAGATGATTTTAGATAATCGCTTATATGAATTTTATACATTTGAGGAGATGTTTGGCACCAGCCTAGGCCTTTGTCCTTCCAGCAGTCTCCTTAGAGTTTGGCACCAGCCTGGGCACTGGCCTTTGTCCCCCTACCAGTCTCCTTAGAGTCTGGCATCAGCCTGGCACTGGCCTTTGTCCCTACAGGGGTCTCCTTAGAATTTGGCACTGGCCTTTGTCCTACCAGAGTCTCCTTAGAGTTTGGCACAGCCTGGCACTGGCCTTTGTCCCTCTACCAGTCTCCTTAGAGTCTG
>NW_013847473.1:0-373 GCF_000517525.1 Limulus polyphemus
GGAGTTATGGAACGTTTTGCGTTTTGTACCAGTACTTCGTTCCATTTGGACGGATCTTCTCGAAATTTTTTCGAGAACGTTCGTTGCATAGTTGCATATTTACATGCAAAATTCTAGCCTTCTATTGTCATTTTTGCGACTTTTGTGGTCGTTCTATGTTACTCTTTTATTGTCTTTTCTGAAAGCGTATGTGTACTGCAGTGAAGCTTTTGGTTACTGATTGTTTTTCGATTTCATGTTACCAGAGGGTCCTAAATTGATGATTCTTCACCAAATTTGGTATGTAGGTACACTTTCAACGTTGCGTAGTAATATGCAGAGTTTTACCTTCCTACTGTTTGTTTTAAAGGAGTTATGGAACGTTTTGCGTTTT
>NW_013847474.1:0-375 GCF_000517525.1 Limulus polyphemus
GGAATGTTTCTTTCATCACTATATTGTTAACGAAAGAGAACCTGTACACGCTAAGAGACGGAAAAGATAGTTTATATAAAAGTATACAAATAATAACAACATAAGAAACGACATCAAAACTTACACAGTTATACCGATAATAACAATATATGAATTAAATCAACAATATAAACTTACATAATTATACAGTTAATAACAATATAAGAATTACATCAACAATATAAACTTACACAGTTATACCGATAATAACAACATAAGAAACGACATCAACAATATAAACTTACACAGTTATACCGATAATAACAACATAAGAAACGACATCAACGAAATAAACTTACACAGTTATACCGATAATAACAATATAAGAATTACATC
>NW_013847475.1:0-373 GCF_000517525.1 Limulus polyphemus
TATTGTTAAATCTTGTGTCTTCTTACTGACAGTACACATTATCGTTAAATCTTGTGTCTTCTTATTGACAGTACACAGTATCGTTAAATCTTGTGTCTTCTTATTGACAGTACACAGTATCGTTAAATCTTGTGTCTTCTTATTGACAGTACACAGTATCGTTAAATCTTGTGTCTTCTTATTGACAGTACACAGTATCGTTAAATCTTGTGTCTTCTTATTGACAGTTACACAGTATCGTAAAATCTTGTGTCTTCTTATTGACAGGACACATTATTGCTAAATCTTGTGTTTTCTTACTGACAGTACACATTATCGTTGAATATTGTGTCTTCTTATTGACAGTACAGAGTATCGTTAAAATCTTGTGTCT
>NW_013847476.1:0-374 GCF_000517525.1 Limulus polyphemus
GAATGCATTGCTAATAAACATGTGTAAACCTAATACTGTTCTATAGAGTGAAAGCTAAGAGACAATAGTTCATTGCTAATAAACAGGTGTAAACCCAATACTCTTCTACCGAGTGAAAGCTAAGAGACAAGAGTGCATTGCTAATAAACAGGTGTAAACCGAATTCTCTTCTATAGAGTGAAAGCTAAGAGACAAGAGTGCATTGCTAATAAACATGTGTAAGTCCAATACTCTTCTATAGAGTGAAAGCTAAAAGACAATAGTGCATTGCTAATAAAAAGGTGTAAACCCAATACTCTTCTACAGAGTGAAAGCTAAGAGACAAGAGTGCATTGCTAATAAACATGTGTAAACCTAATGCTCTTCTATAGAGT
>NW_013847477.1:0-375 GCF_000517525.1 Limulus polyphemus
GTTTTACTTGCGTCTAATAACATGATTGTTAGGTTTGTGAGTAACTCACTAGTTGTATGTTTTACTTACGTCTAATAACATGATTATTGGGTTTGTGAGTAACTCACCAGTTGTATGTTTTACTTATGTCTAATAACATGATTATTGGGTTTGTGAGTAACACATAAGCCATGTATGTTTCTGATAAACTGATAGATGAACAAATAATCAGACAAGCAGGTAGTCGTATGTTTACTGATAAACTGATCGATTAACAAATAATCAGACAAGCAGGTAGTCGTATGTTTACTGATAAACTGATCGATGAACAAATAATCAGACAAGCAGGTAGTCGTATGTTTACTGATAAACTGATCGATGAACAAATAATCAGAC
>NW_013847478.1:0-374 GCF_000517525.1 Limulus polyphemus
AACTTTATTTTTATTTGTGGTATTTTGTGGTAATGTGTATCATTATAGCACTGTCTAATACAATACATCACTAGCAAGAACCTTATTTTTATTTGTGGTAATGTATATCATTATAGCAATGTCTAATACACTATATCACTAGCAAGAAGAACTTTATTTTTATTTGTGGTAATGTGTGTATCATTATAGCAATGTCTAATACACTATATCACTAGCACGAAGAACTTTATTTTTATTTGTGGTATTTTGTGGTAATGTGTATCATTATAGCACTGTCTAATACAATACATCACTAGCAAGAAGAACTTTATTTTATTTGTGGTAATGTGTGTATCATTATAGCAATGTCTAATACACTATATCACTAGCAAGAA
>NW_013847479.1:0-375 GCF_000517525.1 Limulus polyphemus
ATTGATAAATCCTGCATCTTCTTATTGACAGGACACAGTATTGTTAAATCTTGTGTTTTCTTATTGACAGTACACAGTATATATAAATCCTGTATTCTCTTATTGACAAGACACAGTATTGTTATATTTTGTGTCTTCTTATTGACAGTATACAGTATCGTTAAATCTTATGTCTTCTTATTGACAGTACACAGTGTTGATAAATCCTTTATCTTCTTATTGACAGGAGACAGTATTATTAACTGATGTGTCTTCTTATTGACAGTACACAGTATTGATAAATCCTGTATCTTCTTTTGACAGGACACAGTATTGATAAATCCTGTATCTTCTTATTGACAGGACACAGTATTGTTTAATCTTGTGTCTTCTTTT
>NW_013847480.1:0-370 GCF_000517525.1 Limulus polyphemus
AAGATTTAACAATACTGTGTCCTGTCAATAAGAAGATAAAGGATTTATCAATACTGTGTACTGTCAATAAGAAGACAAAAGATTTAACGATACTGTGTACTTTCAATAAGAAGACAAAAAATTTAACAATACTATGAAATGTCAATAAGAAGACACAAGATTTAACAATACTGAGTCCTTTCAATAAGAAGATACAGGTTTTATCAATACTGTGTACTGTCAAAAAGAAGACACAAGATTTAACGATACTGTGTACTTTCAATAAAAAGACAAGATTTAACAATACTATGTACTATCAAAAAGAGACAAGATTTAACGATACTGTGTACTGTCAATAAAAGCACAAGATTTAACGATACTGTAGTACTAT
>NW_013847481.1:0-374 GCF_000517525.1 Limulus polyphemus
GTTTGTTTGTCAGGTTTAACAACAGATCAGTTTGTTTGACAGGTTTAACAACAGATCGGTTTGTTTGACAGGTTTAACTACAGATCAGTTTGTTTGACAAGTTTAACAACAGATCAGTTTGTTTGACAGGTTTAACTACAGATCAGTTTGTTTGACAGGTTTAACTACAGATCAGTTTGTTTGACAGGTTTAACTACAGATCAGTTTGTTTGACAGGTTTAACTACAGATCAATTTGTTTGACAGGTTTAACTACAGATCAGTTTGTTTGACAGGTTTAACAACAGATCAGTTTGTTTGACAGGTTTAACTACAGATCAGTTTGTTTGACAGGTTTAACTACAGATCAGTTTGTTTGACAGGTTTAACACAGAT
>NW_013847482.1:0-375 GCF_000517525.1 Limulus polyphemus
AGTATAGTATATATATATAAGTTAGTATAGTAGATATATATAAGTTAATATAATAGATATATATAAGTTAGTATAGTAGATATATATATAAGTTAGTATAGTAGATATATATATAAGTTAATATAGTAGATATATATATAAGTTAGTATAGTAGATATATATATAAGTTAGTATAGTAGATATATATATAAGTTAGTATAGTAGATATATATATAAGTTAATATAGTAGATATGTATAAGTTAATATAGTAGATATATATAAATTAATATAGTAGATATATATAAGTTAGTATAGTAGATATATATAAGTTAATATAGTAGATATATATAAGTTAGTATAGTAGATATATATAAGTTAATATAGTAGATATATAT
>NW_013847483.1:0-375 GCF_000517525.1 Limulus polyphemus
ACACACACACACACACACACACACACACACACACACACACACACACACACACACACACACACACACACACACACACACACCCCCAAGGGAACAGTCAGTTCCCACTCAAAAACTTTTAATTACCTCAACACTTTGCCTTGTAGCTTTTTCAAGAGGTTAAACCTCTACTGGTTACGGAGGTTATCTTAGTACAATTAACAGCAAAATATATACATGCTAATCTTTGATAGGTTGTTTAGGCAGCGTATTCATAATGAATCTAAGTTTCAAATGGACAGCAACTGCCTATTGTAGAAACCTACAAATGTAGAGGACGACGTTTTGAAAGTCTTCCGCCTGGACCTGAAGACGAGAGGTAGAAGACTTTCGAAACGT
>NW_013847484.1:0-375 GCF_000517525.1 Limulus polyphemus
CATGTAGGAATACCACTTGTACTGTAGCACATGTAGGGTACCCTTGTACTGTAGCACATGTAGGATACCACTTGTACTGTAGCACATGTAGGATACCACTTGTACTGTAGCACATGTAGGATACCACTAGTACTGAAGCACATGTAGGATACCACTAGTACTGAAGCACATGTAGGATACCACTAGCACTGTAGCACGTGTAGGATACCACTAGTACTGTAGCACGTGTAGGATACAACTTGTACTGTAGCACGTGTATGATACCACTTGTACTGTAGCACATGTAGGAATACCACTTGTACTGTAGCACATGTAGGATACCACTTGTACTGTAGCACGTGTAGGATACCACTTGTACTGTAGCACGTGTAGGAT
>NW_013847485.1:0-375 GCF_000517525.1 Limulus polyphemus
TTTTATCTCTTAACATGCTAATACACTGTGTGCCTGTGCTATTATGTAGGAATGATGTAAATAGCATCCCTACTGTCTTGTTTGCATTGTTTTTGAAGGATTGATATTAGCCATCCCTACTGTCTTGTTTGCATTGTTTTAGAAGGATTGATATTAGCCATCCCTACTGTCTTGTTTGCATTGTTTTTGAAGGATTGATATTAGCCATCCCTACTGTCTTGTTTGCATTGTTTTAGAAGGATTGATATTAGCCATCCCTATCTTTAGTTCCTTTTTTAAAATGTTTATTCTTTACTTGTTTCTTAATGCAGTGTTTCATTAGACATAGGAAGGTTGTATTTACATACAAGTTCTAAATACAAGAAGGTTCCAACT
>NW_013847486.1:0-375 GCF_000517525.1 Limulus polyphemus
GTTACACCTAAGTGTTCATGGGGTAGTTGTACCAAGTAAGGCTGAAGATGAATATGGTGGTTATAAATTCTGTAACTAGAGTTACACCTAGGTTTCATGGGGTAGTTGTACCAAGTAGGGCTAAAGATGAGTATGGTGGTTATAAATTCTGTAACTAGAGTTACACCTACGTGTTCATGGAGTTGTTGTACCAAATAACCCTAAAGATGAGTATGGGGTTACATATGCGGTAACTAGAGTTACACCTAGGTGTTCATGGAGTAGTTGTACCAAGTAAGGCTAACGATGAGTATGGTGATTATAAATTTGGTAACTATAGTTACACCTAAATGTTTATGGAGTAGTCGTAACAAGTAAGGCTAAAAATGAGTTTGG
>NW_013847487.1:0-374 GCF_000517525.1 Limulus polyphemus
AAGATTTTAACGATACTGTGTACTTTCAATAAGAAGACACAAGATTTAACGATACCGTGTACTGTCAATAAGAAGGCACAAGATTTAACTATACTGTGTACTGTCAATAAGAAGACACAAGATTTAAAAATACTTTGTACTGTCAGTAAGAAAACGGAAGATTTAACAATAATGTGTCCTGTCAATAAGAGGACACAAGATTTAACGATACTGTGTACTGTCAATAGGAAGCCACAATATTCAACGATAATGTGTACTGTCAATAAGAAGAAACAAGATTTAACGATACTGTGTACTGTCAATAAGAAGACACCAAATTTAACATTACTGTGTACTGTCAATAAGAAGACTCAAGATTTAACGATACTGTGTAC
>NW_013847488.1:0-372 GCF_000517525.1 Limulus polyphemus
ACTTCCTCATCACTGAAATGAGGAAAACTTGAAGTTGTTTGTTGGTAAACATGAGAGTCAAGGAAAGTTGTTGAATGAAGATCGAGTATTACTACCTCATCAGTGAAATGAGGAAAACTTGAAGTTGTTTGTCGGTAACCATGAGAGTCAAGGAAAGTTGTTGAATAAAGATCTGAGTATTACTTCCAGTTAGTACTTCCGTATCAATAAAATGAGGAAACTTGAAGTTGTTTGTCGGTAACCATGAGAGTCAAGGAAAGTTGTTGAATAAAGATCTAGTATTACTTCCAGTTAGTACTTCCGTATCAATAAAATGAGGAAAACTTGAAGTTGTTTGTTGGTAACTATGAGAGTCAAGGAAAGTTGTTGAAT
>NW_013847489.1:0-374 GCF_000517525.1 Limulus polyphemus
AACCCTTCAGTTTACGACCACGCCGTTTTTCTTTACTAGATGGAGGTCGATTGACCTCCATGGATCCTGCCCTTGAACAAGTGGGCAGATCTCTGTCATCAGAGTGAGAATCCAATGACTGAGGACGTGATCGATTAATCGTCCTGCATTTAGGGGTCAAAAAAGGACCCGCACAGACACCAGAGGCTGGTGCCCGAGGAGCTTGACCCAGGCAGTCACTGGAAGGAACACTGGGGACAGAGATTGGAGTAGATGTAGATTGATCAACTCTATTATCCATGGAGGGCAGAAGACCCCGCACAAGGCGTGAAAAAGACTCAGATGGAGGCATGGAAAGGTGCCCGGGGAGGTTGACCTAGGCAGTCACTGGAAGG
>NW_013847490.1:0-375 GCF_000517525.1 Limulus polyphemus
TGAAAAAGAAAACAATGAAGAAACTGTTCTCTGTCCTGTTGAAAGCTACAATAATAATAAACACGATGATTCCACTTTGTCAGAAACAAATCCACAGAATAGTGTTGCTAAGCTAAAAGAGGATGACCTAATAAATATTTTAACCCACAGGGATATTGGATTTATGAAATTTGATACAACAGGCTCAGCAGTTGTAACACATGCACATCGCACAGAGATTGTTAAAGTTAGAGCACATGAATTTCAACATAAAGAAGGTCCATTTGATGACAAAGGTGGGCGTTCTATGACTGCATTTTGGTTCAAACGATGCCTTCTGAATGAACAAGAGGTCAATAGTTCCTGGTTGGTGTATTCACTTCTACATAAAGCAGC
>NW_013847491.1:0-375 GCF_000517525.1 Limulus polyphemus
GAGCACATTAATAACAATGTTTAACTTTTCAGGTAAGCTGATGTGTGTGAACATGAGCATAGTAATAACAATGTTTAACTTTTCAAGTGAGCTGATGTGTGTGAACATGAGCACAGTAATAACAATGTTTAACTTGTCAGGTAAGCTGGTGTGTGTGAACATGAGCATAGTAATAACTGTTTAACTTTTCAAGTAAGCTGGTATGTGTGAACATGAGCATAGTAATAACAATGTTTAACTTGTCAGGTAAGCTGGTATGAACATGAGCAGAGTAATAACAATGTTTAACTTGTCAGGTAAGCTGGTGTGTGTAACCATGAGCATAGTAATAACAATGTTTAACTTGTCAGGTAAGCTGGTGTGTGTGAACATGAG
>NW_013847492.1:0-374 GCF_000517525.1 Limulus polyphemus
ACCTGAATGAAACTCCGTGGCCCACCGAGGGACAATTGATGTAGACTTTGTAGAGTTAATCCAACATAGAAAACGTTTCAGAATAAATATCAACATTAATCAAAACTCTGTGAACCACCGAGGGACAAGTGATGTAGACTTTGTAGAGTTAATCCAACATAGAAAACGTTTCAGAATAAATATCAACATTAATCAAAACTCCGTGAACCACCGAGGGACAAGTGATGTAGACTTTGTAGAGTTAATCCAACATAGAAAACGTTTCAGAATAAATATCAACATTAATCAAAACTCCGTGAACCACCGAGGGACAGCTGATGTAGACTTTGTAGAGTTAGTCCAACATAGAAAACGTTTCAGAATAAATATCAACA
>NW_013847493.1:0-366 GCF_000517525.1 Limulus polyphemus
CCGTCCAAATGGAACGAAGTACTGGTACAAAACGCAAAACGTTCCATAACTCCTTTAAAACAAACAGTAGGAAGGTAAAACTACGCAACGTTAAAGTGTACCTACATACCAAATTTGGTGAAGAATCATCCAATTAGGACCCTCTGGTAACAAGAAATCGAAAAACAATCAGTAACAAAAAGCTTCACTGCAGTACACATACGCTTTCAGAAAAGCCAATAAAAGAGTAACATAAAACGACCACAAAAGTCGCAAAAATTATAATCGAAGGCTAGAATTTTGCATGTAAATACGCAAGTATGCAACGAACGTTCATACAAAATTTGGAGATGATCCGTCCAAATGGAACGACGTACTGGTACAAAA
>NW_013847494.1:0-374 GCF_000517525.1 Limulus polyphemus
TTTACAAAGGTCATTGTCCCTACATCCTTAACACTTAATTTACAAGGGACGCTGTCCCTACATCTTTAACACTTAATTTACAAAGGACGCTGTCCCTACATCTTTAACAGTTAATTTACAAAGAATACTGTCCTTACATCCTTAACACTTAATTTACAAAGAACACTGCCCCTACATCTTCAACATTTAGTTTACAAGGGACGCTGTCCCTACAGCCTTAACACTTAATTTACAAACAACACTGCCCCTACATCTTCAACACTTAGTTTACAAGGGATGCTGTCCCTACATCCTTAACACTTAACTTACAAAGAACACTGCTCCTACATCTTCAACATTTAGTTTACAAGGGACGCTGTCCCTACATCCTTAAC
>NW_013847495.1:0-375 GCF_000517525.1 Limulus polyphemus
GATAGATATATTAACATTGTATCTTTCATATCTCCATTTGTTCAGTTCAGTTGAAATCAAAAATATATTCACTTATACATAAAATAACATTGTACCTTACACAAACTCCATTTATTGGGTTCTTTTGAAATCCAAAATATATTCACTAATAGAAATAATAACATTATACTTTTCATAAACTCCATTTGTTTGATTCTGTTGAAATCAAGATATATGCTCTGATATATATAATATCATTGTACATTTCACAACTCGATTTATTGTGTTTTTTTAAATAAAAAATATATTCTCTAATAGAAATAATAACATTATACCTTTCCCAAAGTCGATTAATTGGGTTATGTTGAAATCAAAAATATATTCACAAATAAATAT
>NW_013847496.1:0-374 GCF_000517525.1 Limulus polyphemus
CAAGGGCCTAACAACTACAAAATAGGACCATCACAAAACTTAAAACAAATTTACTTTTAAATACTTCTTTATTGAATTTAAATTCAAGGGTAGCCGATATTCCCAAATAAAAACAAGTGATTTTATATCTTAATGGGCAAAAGTTGAAAATCTCTTAAGGAAATTTATTACAACACTAGCGAACCCGTGAGCCTGTGGCCCACATTTACAGGGCCCCCTATAATGCAAATTTAATGCTTGAACTACTATTTTGCACTTTTTCAGTTTAATGATCAATGTTGCTATAATACAAGTTTAATTTATTTAATCAAGTTACGAACGGTAATTAGTAAGCCTACTTACTTACGTGCTCTAAGTAAATCAATGTCAAATTT
>NW_013847497.1:0-375 GCF_000517525.1 Limulus polyphemus
CCGTCATCATGAGAATCAATAACCTGATATAATTAAACTCATTCCGTCATCATGAGGATCAACAACCTGATATTATTAAACTCACTCCGTCATCATGAGGATCAATAACCTGATATAATTAAACTCATTCCGTCATCATGAGGATTGACGACCTGATGTTATTAAACTCATTCCGTCATCATGAGGATCGACAACCTGATATTATTAAACTCATTCCGTCATCATGAGGATCGACAACCTGATATCATTAAACTCATTCCGTCATCATGAGGATTGACGACCTGATGTTATTAAACTCATTCCGTCATCATGAGGATCGACAACCTGATATTATTAAACTCATTCCGTCATCATGAGGATTGACATCCTGATGTT
>NW_013847498.1:0-1302 GCF_000517525.1 Limulus polyphemus
GATACTCTGTGATATTTAATGAGTTTCTTAGATAAAAATTAGGAACAATCATAGTGGAGGCTGCTTGATACTCTGTGATATTTAATGAGTTTCTTAGATAAAAATTAGGAACAATCATAGTGGAGGCTACTTGTTACTCTGTGATATTTAATGAGTTTCTTAGATAAAAATTAGGAACAATGATAGCGAAGGCTGCTTGTTACTCTGTGATATTTAACAGAGGATTCAAAAGAGCAGCTCCGACCAAAGTACTTCCTTATGACAGCCTGGAAATATAAGTAAAATAGCTTCATATGCCAGAATGTGTGAATTTAATGTAGCTTTGCTACCAACTTCTTTTATTCTAAGATTATTTGTGTTCAGTTCTTTTCGGTTGGTATTTTTATTGATGGCTTAACAAAGCACTTTAAAAGGAAGAGCATTTATTAGTTTATTCTTCTTCTACAAAACACTATGTTGAATAAGTAATGAATACAAATATAAGTAGGATCTGTTAACAGTTTCAAAGTAACATAGTTGTAAGCTGAATGGAATGATAACACACTACTTGGATATTTATGTAAATAAATAAACAGCAAATTTTTGAGGCTGGTGTACAGTTTCATGTACACTTGACACCTTTGGACGCTCCTTCTCATCTACACTTGACACGTTTCGACACTCCTTCTTACATACACTCAACAGCTTTCGAGTGTATGTAAGAAGGAGTGTCGAAACGTGTCAAGTGTACATGAGAAGGAGCGTCGAAAACTGTTGAGTGTATGTAAGAAGGAGTGTCGAAACGTATCAAGTGTACATGAGAAGGAGCGTCGTCGAAAAGTGTCAAGTGTATGTGAGAAAGAACGTCGAAAAGTGTCAAGTGTATGTGAGAAAGAACGTCGAAACGTGTTGATTGTATGCGAGAAGGAGCGTCGAAAAGTGTTGATTGCATGCGAGAAGGAGCGTCGAAACTTGAAGTGTATATGAGAAGGAGTATCGAAAACTGTTGAGTGTATGTAAGAAGGAGTGTCGAAACGTGTCGAGTGTACATGAGAAGGATCGTCGAAAAGTGTCAAGTGTATGTGAGAAGGAGTGTCGAAAACTGTTGAGTGTATGTAAGAAGGAGTGTCGAAACGTGTCGAGTGTACATGAGAAAGAGTGTCGAAAAGTGTCAAGTGTACATGAGAAGGATCGTCGAAAAGTGTCCCTCCTTCTCATATACACTTCAAGTTTCGACGCTCCTTCTCGCATACACTTGACACTTTTCGACGCTCCTTCTCGCATACAATCAACACGTTTCGACACTCCTTCTCACATACACTT
>NW_013847499.1:0-377 GCF_000517525.1 Limulus polyphemus
TTCTTTTCTCATTCTTCTTGTTTCTTTTTTTTCCTCCAACAACTGCTGTAATTTCTCATCTTGTTTCTCTTCTCGTTCTTCTTGTTTCTTTTGCTGTTCTCGTATTGCTGCCATCAAATCTGCTAAGCTGTAGTTTGATTTGCTGCTTTTCATTTCCATTTCCATTTTTTCTTTTTCTTTTTTTCTTTTTATTTTCTTTTTCCTCCAACAACTGCTGTAATCTCTCTTCTTGTTTCTTTTCTCGTTCTTCTTATTTCTTTTTTTCCTCCAACAACTGCTGTAATTTCTAGTCTTGTTTCTCTTCTCGTTCTTCTTGTTTCTTTTGCTGTTCTTGTATTGCTGCCATCAAATCTGCTAAGCTGTAGTTTGATTTGCCG
>NW_013847500.1:0-372 GCF_000517525.1 Limulus polyphemus
ACAAGTACTGAAGTTAGAAACAGTTTAACTACGAGTGCACTGTCCCCTCAGTGTAGCACCCTGTGTACTGACAAGTACTGAAGTTAGAAACAGTTTAACAGAGTGCACTGTCCCCTCAGTGTAGCACCCTGTGTACTGACAAGTACTGAAGTTAGAAACAGTTTAACAGAGTGCACTGTCCTCTCAGTGTAGCACCCTGTGTACTGACAAGTACTAATGTTAGAAACAGTTGAACAGAATGCACTGTTCCCTCAGTGTAGCACCCTGTGTACTGACAAGTACTAATGTTAGAAACAGATTAACCCTCTCGCTACGGGTCTTCCTATGGTCAGGGGTCAAAGGGCATGTCATCACATTTGTAGACTTGCATTC
>NW_013847501.1:0-376 GCF_000517525.1 Limulus polyphemus
AATTCCAAGTATTTTTCCTTATTTTTGTTTCTCCATCTATTGAGAGATAACTGACTTCAAAATACTTTCCTTAATTTTTCTCCATCTATTGAGAAATAAGTCAACTTCAAAGTATTTTTCTTAATTTCTCTTCTCCATTTATTGAGAGATAACTGAACTTCCAAGTATTTTTCTCCATCTATTGAGAGATAACTGAACTTCCAAGTATTTTTTCCTTATTATTATTTGTTTCTCCATCTATTCAGAAATAACTGAAATTCCAAGTATTTTTCCTTATTTTTTGTTTCTCCATCTATTGAGAGATAACTGACTTCAAAATACTTTCCTTAATTTTTTCTCCATCTATTGAGAAATAAGTCAACTTCAAAGTATTTTT
>NW_013847502.1:0-1176 GCF_000517525.1 Limulus polyphemus
ACAAAAAAATCAAGTGGAAAAAGTGCTAAAAATACCGTTATCAGAGTCGAAAATCCAGTGTATGAAGGCCTAAAAAGACAGTTATGAACTTCGACAAAATCTAGTAGAAGAAAAGTTAAAACCCGTTATCAAAGTAAAAAAAAATCAAGTGGAAAAAGGGCTAAAAATACCGTTATCAGAGTCGAAAATCTAGTCTATGAAGGCCTAGGAAAGAAATTTATCAACGTCGACAAAATCTAGTAGAAGGAAAACTAAAAACCCGTTATCAAAGGCAACAATATCTAGTGGAAAACGGACTTAAAGGACCCTTATAAATGTCAACAAAATCTAGTGGAAAGAGGACTAAAACGCCGTTATAACAGTCGACAAAATATAGTGGTAGAAGGACAAAGAAGACCATTATTAAATTATACAAAATCTTGCGGAGTCAGGATTAAAATACCGTTTTCAATATCGACAAAATCTAGTTCAAAAAGGATTAAAAAGACCATTATAAAAGTTATTAAATATAGTATAAGAAAAGCTTAAATGATCGTTATCAAAGTCGAAAACATCTAGTCTATGAAGGCCTAAAAGACAGTTATGAAAGACAACAAAATCTAGTAGAAGTAAAACAAAAAATCCGTTTTCAATGTCAAAAAAATCAAGTGGAAAAAAGGCTAAAAATACTGATATCAGAGTCGAAAATCCAGTATATGAAGGCCTAAAAAGACAGTTATGAACGTCGACAAAATCTAGTAGAAGAAAAACTAAAAACCCGTTATCAAAGTCAAAAAAATCAAGTCTGATAACGGTATTTTTAGCCCTTTTTCCTTTCGACTAGACTAGATGTTCATAACTGTCTTTTTAGGCCTTCATAAAACGGGTTTTTAGTTTTTCTTCTACTAGATTTTGTCGACGAAAGTCAACAAAATCTAGTGGAAAACGGATTAAATGACCTTTATCAATGTCACCAAAATCTAGTGGAAGGAGGTATAAAAGACCGTTATAACAGACGACAAAATATAGTGGAAGAAGGACTAAAAATACCGTTATTAAATTTAACAAAATCTTGCGAAGGAATGACTAAAATACCGTTATCAATATCGACAAAACCTAGTTTAAGAAGGATTAAAAAGACCATTATAAATGTCATTAAAATATAGTGTAAGAAAGACCAAAGATACCGCTATCAAA
>NW_013847503.1:0-375 GCF_000517525.1 Limulus polyphemus
AATAGTTCTTTGTCACAGGGCTTAGACTAGACACCTTCTCCCAAGCAGGGCGCACAACACTCGCTTTTAGAAAATTAATTATAGGCTTCAAATCTTGATCCTTCTCCTGTTCTGCTTTGATATCTGTATTTAGTTCCACTTCATCATCATCAACTTTCTCAGTCGGCTTGACTTCAGCCCGATGGCACCCAATCAGCTCAACCTCTCTTTTAACAGTTACCGGAACTTGGCCTTTGTTATTCCGAAACGTCATTTTATCAAAATCAATTACAAACTTCCTTGGTAGTAGATAGCCCAATCCTAATATGCATTCGTCTTCCATGTCAGCCAAGTATACTTCCTGTCTGTCCTTAATGCCCATGAGCTCAATAGTCA
>NW_013847504.1:0-373 GCF_000517525.1 Limulus polyphemus
GGTGAAGAATCATCAATTTAGGACCCTCTGGTAACAAGAAATCGAAAAACAAATCAGTAACAAAAAGACTTCACTGCAGTATACATACGCTTTCAGAAAAACAATAAGAGAGTAACATAAAACGACCACAAAAGTCACAAAAATGATAATAGAAGGCTAGAATTTTGCATGTAAATACGCAAGTATGCAACGAACGTTCATGTAAAATTTGGAGATGATCCGTCCAAATGGAACGACGTACTGGTACAAAACGCAAAACGTTCCATATTTCCTTTAAAACAAACAGTAGGAAGGTAAAACTCTGCATATTACTACGCAACGTTAAAGTGTACCTACAAACCAAATTTGGTGAAGAATCATCAATTTAGGACCC
>NW_013847505.1:0-376 GCF_000517525.1 Limulus polyphemus
GGAAATACTTGGACAGTTGACAGCAGCCGACAGACACAACTATAGAACACTGGTGTCGGCTCTCGAACTCAGGTACGGAACCCAAAACCAGTCAGAAGTCTACAGGGCCAGGTTCATGACGAGAGTCCGTGCTAAAGGGGGAGCCTGCAAGAGCTGGCACAGGACTTGGAGAGCATGGCACACAAAGCCTACCCAACTGCACCACCCGATCTCCTCAAGTTGTTGCTGAGGAATCAGTTCGTAGATGCCTTGGACAGTCCACAACTTAAGATACAAGTGAAGCAAGCACACCCCTCTACCATGCAGGATGCAATGGCCAGATCTCTCGAATTTGAATCCTACATTAAGTCCAGCACGGAGGTACCGAGGTTGGTAC
>NW_013847506.1:0-374 GCF_000517525.1 Limulus polyphemus
TGTACATGTAATTAACTATTTGTATATATACTGTACATGCCATTACCTATTTGTATATATACTGTACATGTAATTAACTATTTATATATATACTGTACATGTCATTACCTATTTGTATATATACTGTACATGTAATTAACTATTTATATATATACTGTACATGCCATTACCTATTTGTATATATACTGTACATGGCATTACCTATTTGTATATATACTGTACATGTCATTGCCTATTTGTATATATACTGTACATGGCATTACCTATTTGTATATATACTGTACATGCCATTGCTTATTTGTATATATAATGTACATGTCATTACCTATTCGTATATATACTGTACATGCCATTACCTATTTGTATATATATAC
>NW_013847507.1:0-375 GCF_000517525.1 Limulus polyphemus
CAACAACACAGAAAACCAACAAGACTCCACTACCACCAACACAGAAAACCAACAAGACTCAACTACCACCAATACAGAAAACCAACAAGACTCCACTAACATCAACACAGAAAACCACAAGACTCCACTACCACCAACACAGAAAACCAACAAGACTCCATTACCACCAACACAGAAAACCAACAATACTTCACCACCACCAACACAGAAAACCAACAAGACTCCACTAACATCAACACAGAAAACCACAAGACTCCACTACCACGAACACAGAAAACCAACAATACTTCACTATCAACAACACAGAAAACCAACAAGACTCAACTACCACCAATACAGAAAACCAACAATACTTCACTACCACCAACACAGAAA
>NW_013847508.1:0-375 GCF_000517525.1 Limulus polyphemus
TAATATTATTAATCATAATTATAATAATATTATTAATCATAATTATAATAATATTATTAATCATAATTATAATAATAATATTATTAATCATAATTATAATAATATTATTAATCATAATTATAATAATATTATTAATCATAATTATAATAACAATATTATTAATCATAATTATAATAACAATATTAGTAGTAATTAATTTATTACCCACATCTGACGTTTGTGTGGAGAGTCTATTTCAGTTGTTTTTTCTTGACTACCTTGTATTAAGCCGTTCATATTTTTCAACTGTAAATGAACTTGCCTTGTGGCCTCACCCTGGTATATTAAACCTAAAATTGCGCTTGTCGTTTTAGTTGTGTCCTCCCCTCCCCCCCC
>NW_013847509.1:0-376 GCF_000517525.1 Limulus polyphemus
ATACGGATTTGTTGGAAAACTGATATTTTGTATCTGTTGATATAACGAGAATATGCATCCTTAAACTATACTGATCTCTCTAGTTTTTATTTTTTTGTGTGGACACTAATCTGTCTTTTGCAAAATAAAAAAATGAATAAATGTTTTGGACAAAAAATAATCAACTCATATACCTTTGTGTTGTTTTTTACTCTCCCTTTTTTACTTTAAGGTTGCACGAGCTTGAGGAAAAGCAGTTCCATCAACAATGTTAAAATATATCCGTACATCATCGCAGGTCTCACAACGGTTTTATAGACCTTTCCAATAAGATCAGCGCAAGGGTGAAAGGAAAGGTCTATAAAACCGTTGTGAAACCTGCGATGATGTACGGAGA
>NW_013847510.1:0-730 GCF_000517525.1 Limulus polyphemus
CGATATAACAAAAATTAAGTTACGGGATGACATGAACAAACTGTAATTTGTTGAGAAATGTTGCTTAAAATTAAAACTACGGCTATATATATATATATATGATTCAGTATATGCATTCTTTAATATTCAGTAATCTTCTATGAAAATTCGAGTTTATTAATTTACAGTTGAATTGGACTGATTTAGAGGTTGTAAAAAAAGACCAATTTCTTTTCCCGACTTATAATCCTTAAAATAATTTATTGATTACAAAACTGAAACCACTTCAGCTGAATATTTACTTATAAAACTGTAACCTCAGAGCAAAATGGTCTGGATATGGATGGCAGTAGGTTGATGACTGCAACATTTAGAATTTATTGTGAAATATTCTGAAATATTGTTATTTGACTTACTTAAACTGCTTTATTTTGAATATAACAACAACGCAGCATTTAATATAAATACTAGTTAATGTTTGTTTATTTGTAATTAAGCTCAAAGCTACACAATTGGCTATCTGTGCTCTGCCCACCACGAGCATCGAAACCCGGATTATGTCCGCAGACATACCGCTGTCCCACTGAGAGGGAAAGTTAATGATTGAAATGATAGAAATAGCGCAGAGACCATTAATGTGTTTTTCGTATCCCTGCCGGTATGGTGAGCCATGGTTTTAGACGAAAGGCCTCGTCGGCACTGGATGCAACAGATGTAGATAGTGTGGTTGACATATTCACTCATTAGTTGT
>NW_013847511.1:0-374 GCF_000517525.1 Limulus polyphemus
AACCGTGGTATTCGTGAAACATCTGTACCTCCTACACGCAGTCACCCATTATGCCGTGTTACACTAACCGTGGTATTCGTGAAGTATCTGTACCCCCATTACGCAGTTACCCATTATAAGTTGTACTTCATCGTGTTGCGCTAACCGTTAAAGAAACAACTATTTTTGGAGTTATGACTGACTCTTTCACCAAGGAAGATCCACGTTACTAGTTTCGTACGAAACTGAAGTTTAGTTTTTTGTTTTGCTTTTGTTTGTAATTAAGCACAAAGCTACACAATGGGCTATATGTGCTCTGCCCACCACGGTTATCAAAACCCGGATTCTAGCGTTGTAAGTCCGCAGACATACCGCTGTGCCACTGGGAGGGGGGG
>NW_013847512.1:0-378 GCF_000517525.1 Limulus polyphemus
ACCTGCCTATTTCAATGCTATATGAACCACATATAGTGCAACCTGCCTATTTCAATACTCTATGAACCACATATGGTGCAACCAGCCTATTTCAATGCTATATGAACCACATATGGTACAACCTGCCTATTTCAATACTCTATGAACCACATATGGTGCAACCAGCCTATTTCAATACTATATGAACCAGATATGGTGCAACCAGCCTATTTCAATACTCTATGAACCACATATAGTGAAACATGCCTATTAGAGCAGATTTACATAAGTTTATTTAAATAACCTATTATTGACAGATTAGGACAAAAAAAAAGAAAAACTGAAAGACACTGCATAATGATTTCAAATCACTTCAGCTCACGAGGCTGGATCTTTCCA
>NW_013847513.1:0-375 GCF_000517525.1 Limulus polyphemus
AAGTTTATACATTACGGTTTAACAAGTGGCAGTCCTACTTATAAGACGGATACTTGTTTGTTTTGTTTTTTGAATTTCGCGCAAAGCTACACGAGGGCTATCTGCGCTAGCCGTCCCTAATTTAGCAGTGTAAGACTAGAGGGAAGGCAGCTAGTCATCACCACCCACCGCAAAAAAACGGATACTTCAACGATGAAGTAAGATATTTCATTAACTGCTTTTTTTTTAAAAAAAAATATTATCATGATTATCATAACTAAAAGAAATGGAAAGATTCCATGACGAATATTTTATCCACGTGCTATCTTAGTTCCCATAGGCATGACCATTCTTCAGTTTACTTACCAAAACATCCAAGCTGAAGCCGGCATCGAT
>NW_013847514.1:0-532 GCF_000517525.1 Limulus polyphemus
AAGTTACTAACGATTTAAATGTATGAAACCTAGAAAAGTTACTAACGATTTAAATGTACGAAACCTAGAAAAGTTACTAATGATTTAAATGCACGAAACCTAAAAAAATTACTAACGATATAAATGTATGAAACCTAGAAAAAGTTATTAACGATTTAAATGTATGAAACCTAGAAAAGTTACTAACGATTTAAATGTATGAAACGTAGAAAAGTTACTAACGATTTAAATGTATAAAACCTAGAAAAGTTACTAACGATTTAAATGTATAAAACCTAGAAAAGTTACTAACGATTTAAATGTATGAAACCTAGAAAAGTTACTAACAATATAAATGTATGAAACCTAGAAAAGTTACTAACGATTTAAATGTATGAAACCTAGAAAAGTTACTATCGATTTAAATGTACGAAACTCAGAAAAGTTACTATCGATTTAAATGTACGAAATCTAGAAAAGTTACTAACGATTTAAATGTACGAAACCTAGAAAAGTTACTAATGATTTAAATGTACGAAACCTAAAAAATTAC
>NW_013847515.1:0-375 GCF_000517525.1 Limulus polyphemus
TGTGTTTCCTTAAGTCTGAGTGGATTAAATAGCCCCTAATAGCTAGTATCGTTCTATGACTCACTGTTGAGTTTAGTCTGCAGCCAATGTGTTAAATAACTCAGATATTTATCACATATCTACATGTGTTTTTTAAGTCCGAGTGGAATAAATAGATCCCAATAACTAGCATCTTTCTATGACCCACTGTTGACTTTAGTTTGCAGTATGTGTGTTAAGTAACTCGTATATTTACAACATATCTACATGTGTTTCCTTAAGTCCGACTGGATTAAATAGGACCCAATAGCTTGTATCGTTCTATGACCCTCTCATGACTTCAGTCTGCAGTCAATGTGTTAATCAACTCATATGTTTACAACATTACTACGTGTG
>NW_013847516.1:0-375 GCF_000517525.1 Limulus polyphemus
GGTGAAATTTAACCAGGTATAAATATTAAAGCAGAGCAGGAGGAAGATCAAGATTTGAAGCCAATAATTGATTTTCCAAAAGCAAGGGTTTTGTGCCTTGTGACAAAGAACTATTGGGCACAATGGGACCAGTTGAAGCTTGAAGACGGTATTCTTCTCCAAAGATGGGAAACTGCAGAGGGGAAAGTGACGACCTGGCAAACGGTTATGCCGAGGAAGTTACGGGGAAGTTGTGCTGCGTCAATTCCATGGTAGTTTACCAGGAGGACATCTCGGAGTTAAGAAGACATTGAGTCACCTACGACAGAGATTTTACTGGATAAGTATGAGGCAAGATGTGGAAGAAGCATAAGGGACGTGCTCCAATGAAGTTAT
>NW_013847517.1:0-507 GCF_000517525.1 Limulus polyphemus
GTCACATAGACACTATGTGTGCTTGGCATTTTACACCTAGCTGTTAGGACTTTCATGATGGAGGTTGGTGGGTGTCCCTCAACACCAACCACTACTGGTTTCCTTGAGGCTGACCTCTTGGTAACATTCTTCTTACACTGGCTCCTCATATGTCCTTGCTTTCCACAGCTCCAACAAGTTTTCTGGATAGCAGCCTTTCCTGCTGTGGCATTTCCCCTGTGTTGAAGTTGCCAGCATTGAGCTCTCTTGTACCCAGGTTTGTTACAGTGCCAGCAAAGTCCCTCAAACTGACCTTTTCTTGCCTTGAATCCTGATGACTGTACCAACCTTGGTACCTCTGTGCTGGACTTAACGTAGGATTCGAATTCAAGAGATGAGAGTTTTTAACTCAGTTAGAAAGCCAGGTAAATTACAGTGTTATGGTAAATTATTGTGTTATGTTTTATGAAAAGTAACTAAAAAGTAAGCATTTATGAGTAAGTAGTATCAATATATATATATACGCAC
>NW_013847518.1:0-557 GCF_000517525.1 Limulus polyphemus
CCTGTGCACAGTGTGGAAGAACTGTCTTTCAAACACCTTGCATAATTTTAACTGAAATTTCATTCCATGCTTGATGGATATTATCAATAGCATCCTTAATACTGAATTTTTTCCAAAATTGAACTAGTGTCATAGAATTCTCTCCAGATGTTGCTTGAATCGCTTGCTTGAAAGTCTTTCTCAGGTAATATGCTTTAAAGATCGAGATAACGCCCTGGTCCATTGGTTGCAATAAAGAGGTAGTGTTTGCGGGAAAAAATGTCACTTGGATATTTTTGCACATTGAATCGAGACCAAAAGGATGACCAGGGACATTATCTAAAATAAGCAAAGCTTTAAAATCTAAATTTCTTCTCCGGCAAAAGTCTTCAACCATTTGACGAACCATTCTTCAAACAAAGCTTTAGTTACCCATGCTTTTTTATTAGATTTCAATATTATTGGTAATTGTCCTTGATTTATACCTTTAAGAGCTCTTGGATTCTGAGCTCGATAAACCAACATAGGCTTTAATTTCAAATTTCCTTTAGCATTGCCGCCCAATAAAAGGGTTAGTC
>NW_013847519.1:0-375 GCF_000517525.1 Limulus polyphemus
AACATACTTCTACTTCACTAATAAAGAGGACCACAACTATTTAGAACATACTTCTATTTTACTAATAAAAGAGAACCACAACGATTGAGAACATACTTCTACTTTACTAATAAAGAGGACCACAACTATTGACAACATACTTCTACTTTACTAATAAAGAGGACCACAACTATTTAGAACATACTTCTACTTCACTAATAAAGAGAACCACAACTATTTAGAACATACTTTTACTTCATTAATAAAGAGAACCACAACTATTGAGAACATACTTCTACTTTACTAATAAAGAGAACCACAACTATTTAGAACATACTTTTACTTCATTAATAAAGAGAACCACAACTATTGAGAACATACTTCTACTTTACTAAT
>NW_013847520.1:0-375 GCF_000517525.1 Limulus polyphemus
CTCTTATTGTCCTTCCATAGTGTTTCACGTTATTAATTAATTGACGTTCATTGGCCGTAGAAGTGTCTTACGGGCCGAAGTTGAAACTTCACGGGTCAAAGTAGGAAGTGGGTATAACTCAGGGTATGGCTCTTCATATTAGCTTTATGGTAGCTGTTGGAGTACAAACTTAAGCTGGGTTTGTGCATTATTGAAATGGTGGCGGTCATTAATTCCGTTGCATTCCTCCATTGAGAGTGGCCGCATGGCCAGGTGGTTGGGGCGCTTGACTCGCAATCTGAGGGTCGCGGGTTCGAATCCCCGTCACACCAAACATGCTCGCCCTTTCAGCCGTGGGACGTTATAATGTGATGGTCAATCCCACTATTCGTTGGT
>NW_013847521.1:0-376 GCF_000517525.1 Limulus polyphemus
CTAAGTATACCTGTCTTGGTATGTAAATAACAAGATGATAAAATTCTAAGTATACCTGTCTTGGTATGTAAATAACAAGATGATAAAATTCTAAGTATACCTGTCTTGGTATGTAAATAACAAGATGATAAAATTCTAAGTATACCTGTCTTGGTATGTAAATAACAAGATGATAAAATTCTAAGTATACCTGTCTTTGTATGTAAATAACAAGATGATAAAATTCTAAGTATACCTGTCCTATACTTGGTATTCAAATAACAAGATGATAAAATTCTAAGTATACCTGTCTTCGTATGTAAATAACAAGATGATAAAATTCTAAGTATACCTGTCTTCGTATGTAAATAACAAGATGATAAAATTCTAAGTATAC
>NW_013847522.1:0-376 GCF_000517525.1 Limulus polyphemus
TTATTTTTGAATGCTGAACTTTATAAGACTTAATACACATGTTCAAGAACAACATATTATGTCTAAGTTAAATTGTCCTTAGCTTAGGTAACTATTATAGAAATAGTTCTTCTGATAGTCAAACTGTTAGCTGCATGTAGCTCAAATGTACATTTTTCCTTAGACATAGGTCATTTGTAGAGGTGACCAGTAACCAAGGTATATGTTAAAAGCAATTGTAGTCTAGAAGGAATTGGTAACAATTCTGAGAATATGTAACATTTCAGACCAAGAATGATACATTAGATTCATGCTTTTTGGTAAAACCAGCGTGATTTGACAAAGCAACAGCCAAAGTGGTTTCCTGTGTTAATGTTTACAAGACGGGCATATTGAG
>NW_013847523.1:0-375 GCF_000517525.1 Limulus polyphemus
GTGCTCTGCCCAACACGGGTATCGAAACCCGGTTTCTAGCGTTGTAATTCCGCAGACATACCACTAGGCCACTGGGGGGGCGTAGTTTTACGTCTGTTTGTTTGTAATTAAACACAAAGCTACGCAATGGGCTATCTGTACTCTGCCAAACACGGGTATCGAAACCCGGTTTCTAGCGTTGTAATTCCGCAGACATACCGCTAGGCCACTGGGGGGCGTAGTTTTACGTCTGTTTGTTTGTAATTAAACACAAAGCTACACAATGGGCTAGCTGTGCTCTGCCAAACACGGGTATCGAAACCCGGTTTCTAGCGTTGTAATTCCGCAGACATACCGCTAGGCCATTGGGGGGCGTAGTTTACGTCTATTTGTTTG
>NW_013847524.1:0-398 GCF_000517525.1 Limulus polyphemus
TTTGTTCAGTTCTGTCAACAGAATCAAACCTAATCTTCCAACAACAGGTAATACTGTCACATATTTATATTGATCAACAAAACAGCAGATCAGGAAGTTATCAAAACTTATCTCTTTGTTTGTTCAGTTCTGTCAACATAATCAAACCTAATCTTCCAACAACAGGTAATACTGTCACATATTTATATTGATCAACAAAACAGCAGATCAGGAAGTTATCAAAACTGAAGAAAAATTGGGAGTATTGCTTCTTGATGTAGTTTGAGTGACATATGTTGTTTGAATCAGTGATGTGATTTACTAGTTTGTGTTTTATATAATAGTGTATATATAATTGTAGTTTGTACCAGTGATGTGATTTACTAACTTGTTTTATATAATAGTGTATATATAATTGT
>NW_013847525.1:0-375 GCF_000517525.1 Limulus polyphemus
CTGTTGCGACTTTCACGATGGGGGTTGTGGGCGTCCCTCAGCACCAACCACTACTGGTTTCCCGAAGCTGACTTATTGGTAGTATTCTTTTTACACTAGCTCCTCATATGTCCTTGCTCTCCTCAGTTCCTACAACCTTTCTGGGTAGCAGCCTTTCCTGCCGTGGCATCTTCCTTGTGTTGAAGTTGCTGGCATTGAGCTTATTTGTGCCCAGGTTTGTTACAGTGCCAGCAAAGTCCCTCAAACTTCCCTGAAAGCTGCTCTTTTCTGGCCTTGAATCCTGATAACTGTACCAACTTTGGTAGCTCTTTGCTGGACTTAACATAGGATTCGAATTCAAGAGCTCTGGCCATTGCATCCTGCATAGTAGAGGGG
>NW_013847526.1:0-375 GCF_000517525.1 Limulus polyphemus
TGGAGTTGATGACGGTCAAATAGAACCAGGTATAGATATTAAAGCAGAGCAGGAGAAAGACCAGGATTTGAAGCCTATAATAGATTTCCTAAAAATAAGTGTTTGGCGCCCTGCTTGGGAGAAGGTGTCTAGTCTAAGCCCTGTGATAAAGCACTATTGGGCACAATGGGAGCAGTTGAAGCTTGAAAATGGTATTCTTGTCCGGAGATGGGAAAATACAGATGGGAAAGTGACGACTTGGCAAACAGTTATACCGAGGAAGTTACGGGAAGTTGTGCTGCGTCAATCCCATGATAGCTTAAGAGGAGGACATCTCGGAATTAGGAAGACATTGAGTCATCTACGATAAAGATTTTATTGGATAGGTATGAGGCG
>NW_013847527.1:0-427 GCF_000517525.1 Limulus polyphemus
CGTGTTATTTAGAGATAATACAGAAACCTAACTGTTCAACGTGTTATTTAGAGACAAAACAAAACCTAACTGTTCAATATGTTATTTAGAGATAAAACAAAAACTAACTGTTCAATATGTTATTTAGAGATAATACAGAAACCTAACTGTTCAATGTGTTGTTTAGAGACAATACAGAAACCTAACTGTTCAATGTGTTGTTTAGAGACAAAACAAAACCTAACTGTTCAAGGTGTTATTTAGAGACAATACAGAAACCTAACTGTTCAATATGTTATTTAGAGACAATACAGAAACCTAACTGTTCAACGTGTTATTTAGTGACAAAACAGAAATCTAACTGTTCAAGGTGTTATTTAGAGACAAAACAGAAACCTATCTGTTCAAGGTGTTATTTAGAGACAAAACAGAAACCTAACTGTTCAAG
>NW_013847528.1:0-374 GCF_000517525.1 Limulus polyphemus
AAAAGACCTACCAGCCACTATCCATCTGTAATAAAAGACCTACCAGACACAAACCATCTGTAATAAAAGACCTACCAGCCACTATCTATCTATAGTAAAAAAGACCTATCAGCCACTATCCATCTATAATAAAACCCCTACCAGTCAGTATCCATCTATAATAAAGACCTACCATCCAATATCCATATATAATAAAAGACCTCCCAGCCACTATCCATCTATAATAAAAGACCTACCAGCCACAATCCATCTGTAATAAAATACGTACCAACCACAATCCATCTGTAATAAAAGACCTACCAGCCACTATCCATCTGTAATAAAAGACCTACCAGCCACAATCCATCTATAACAAAAGACCTACCAGTCACCAT
>NW_013847529.1:0-376 GCF_000517525.1 Limulus polyphemus
GTGTGTTACTACAAACGTTGTAGCACACTCTGGATTACTATAAATATTACGGTATAGTGTATTTTTACTACAAATGTTGTAGCACAGTCTGGATTACTATAAATATTACGGTATAGTGTGTTACTAAAAACGTTGTAGCACAGTCTGGATTACTACAAACGTTACGGTATAGTGTGTTACTACAAACGTTACGGTATAGTGTGTTACTACAAACGTTACGGTATAGTGTGTTACTACAAACGTTGTAGCACAGTCTGGATTACTACAAACATTACGGTATAGTGTGTTGACTTACTACAAACGTTACGGTATAGTGTGTTACTACAAACGTTGTAGCACAGTCTGGATTAATACAAACGTTGTAGCACAGTCTGGA
>NW_013847530.1:0-376 GCF_000517525.1 Limulus polyphemus
AATTTGATAAGGCTTAGCAACCTATGGCAAGCAGCAAATGAGTACAAAGTTCATAACTAGAAGAGATAATTCTTTGCTATGCTTCTCTATTTACTGTTCTATGTCTTAAGAAAAATAGGTTTAAGACCTTGTTTGTAAATAGTAATAATGTATTATAACTGAAATGTGACTATCTTACAAAATACTAGCCCACTAAAACACAGCTAAGACAGGTCACTTTGTAAAGGCCATTTTTATATTCTTGGATATGGTAACATGAGTGCCCATGCACTGCATCACTGCAACTTCTGTAATGTTAGTCAGGCGTGGCTGAAAGGTCAATATAATATGTATATAAATGTATAATGATATGAGATTTAAGCTATTTAGACTAAAC
>NW_013847531.1:0-647 GCF_000517525.1 Limulus polyphemus
CTGGTTGGGCCTTTTGTGACCAGATAGGCTTAATATGCTGGTTGGGATTCCTGTGACCTGATAGGCTTTTCATGCTGGTTGGGCCTCCTGTGACCTGACAGGCTTGATATGCTGGTTGGGCCTCCTGTGACCTGATAGGCTTGATATGCTGGTTGGACCTTCTGTGACCTGATAGGCTTGATATGCTGGTTGAGCCTCCTGTGACCTGATAGGCTTGACATGCTGGTTGGGTCTCCTATGAGCTGATAGGCTCGATATGCTGGTTGGGCCTTCTGTGACCTGATAGGTTTGACATGCTGGTTGAGAATGATGTAAAGTTTGATACTCGCCCTAGAATATTGTGTAGTTTTCTGCTGAACAACCAACAATTTAGGATATAGATATGTATGTATTTACAAACATTACACGCAGTATCCTTTATAACTAATGAACTGATGATTTTCTCTAGGGACATTTTGGTATTTACTGACAAAATGATTCTACAAATATGAAGCATGTACAAATAAAGTTTCCATTGGATGAAACTTTTCCTGTTAGTCTATGTAAGAAATGTTTCATAGTATCATTCTAAGGAAGAAAATTTGGTTCCAGCCATGTTCATACATTGATCTATATATATATATATATATATATATATATATATATAT
>NW_013847532.1:0-374 GCF_000517525.1 Limulus polyphemus
ACTCAATGTCTTATTAACTCCGAGATGTCCTCCTGTTACACTATCGTGGAATTGATGCAGCACAACTTCCCATAACGTTCTCGGTATAACTGTTTGCCAGGTCGTCACTTTCTCATCTGCAGTTTCCCATAACTGGACAAGAATACCATCTTCAAGCTTCAACTGGTTCCATTGTGCCCAATAGTTCTTTGTCACGGGGTTTAAGCTAGACACCTTCTCCCAAGTAGGGCGCAAAACACTTGCTTTTAGAAAATCAATTGTTGGCTTCAAATCTTGGTCTTTTTCCTGCTCCGCTTTAATATCTATACCTGGTTCCACTTCACCATCATCAACTTCTTCAGTCACTTTGACTTCAGCTTGATGGCACCTGGTTA
>NW_013847533.1:0-509 GCF_000517525.1 Limulus polyphemus
AATCAGTGAACTACATTAACACGTTAATTAGATAAAGTCAAAGAATCAGTGAACTAACACGTTAGTTACACATAATCAGGTAATCAGTACATTATATTAGCACGTTGATGAGATAGAACCATTGGATCAGTACACTACAGTTGGAATGTAAAAACTTAAATACATTAGGTAAACTCAAATGACTAGTACACTTAATTCCATATTGTTCAGAAATCATTCACAATAGCGCTGCCAGCGCCGTGTATCAGCGTAGTGGCAAAAACTAAAACACCTTAAACTGGAGAAAACGTTTTGGTGTAAAATAAGCCGAAAATGATTGTTATGGAATTACTCAAAGAATATGAGATAATAGTTGAAAATTACAAATTACCGAAGAACTTCAAAATGTCTTCCTATTACAGCCTAATTGGCTTAGTATTCGTAGTTACGAATAAAGGATGGTTTAACGTGTGAGACGAACAAACCTATATACCATTTACGTGATAACTCAACCGTAGAAGATAATAGAC
>NW_013847534.1:0-686 GCF_000517525.1 Limulus polyphemus
AAACATCCTCCAACTACAGAAAGAAGAAATCCATGACATCAACCAACAGGCTTTTATCACGGGTAACTACAACAAAATGTGGTTTCCCGAAGTTCCCAAAAACTGTATTTAAAATAACTTTTTCAAAGAATTCTCAAACAAGACTGTTAATATAGTCAACCAATCCCGTAAACTGAAAAGTAACCTCACAAGTAACGAGATCAAATCCATTTATAATCTGAAAAATGATACTAACATTAAAACTCTAAAAGCTGACAACGGTAACACCACTGTCATCATGAATAATTCAAATGAACGACATCCTTTCCGATAAAAAGAAATTCAGAGCCATCCCAAATAACCCAACAAACACACGCGAAAAACAATTAAACAGAACTTTATTACAAATGAAAAAAGATAATTTAATTACTGACGATCTTTATTTATCTACAGTAAAACTGATTCACGCACACCACAACTCTACGGCATTCCTAAACCACACAAACAAGACTGCCCCCTACGATCTATACTGTCCACTTATGATTCATTCAACTACAATCTCGGCAAATACATAGCCTGGGCTCTCACACCATATGTTACATCTGCAGGTTCATTTTTTAAAGATGCCTTCAATTTTAAATATACACTAGAACAACTAAATTCGAAAGCCTTAATGGCCAGTTTTGATGTCGTGTCACTCTTCACCG
>NW_013847535.1:0-375 GCF_000517525.1 Limulus polyphemus
GACTACAGCAGTGGTTGGAGGAGAAAGAAAATAAACAAGAAGAAAGTCTCCAACAGTTACAGGAAAGTCAGCAACAGTGGCAAGAAGAACAAGGAGAGAGAGTACAACATCAGCACGAAGTACAAATGGAAAATGTTTGTATATTTCAAAGTGAATTAAATACATTAAAGGACGATTTACTGTCCTTCACACAGGGAGGATATAATACCCATGGACCTAATCAGGCCTAGACAACAGGAAGCCTCTTCCAGACCCTACAGCTGAATCCTAATGTGGACATCTTCAATCCTGCCAGATGTCACATTCCAGACATGGGTGTCAGCAATAGTGGTGATCTAGTACGAAGGAGCCACAGGAATTCGATGAGAAGGCACC
>NW_013847536.1:0-376 GCF_000517525.1 Limulus polyphemus
CAACCACACCTTGTCTCCTGGTACAAATTCTGACTTCAGTAGATCTCTTATGATAACATAGCTTCATCGAATCAGCAGACGTTTTCAAGTTTAAACGTACTTGATGGTGAATATCATCCATCCTTTTAGATAACACTTTCACGAACTCTTACACATTTTCAGGCATCTCTTCGTAAGGTAGGCGTCCTGTTATCACATCCACTAGCAATCGAAGTTCCCGACCAAGCATCTGCTTTGCTGGAGTGTATCCAGTGGCTTCATGCTCTGGTGTCCTATAGGCCATCAACAGTGGAGAGAGTAAGACATCCCAATAATCTTGGCGGCTATTACAAAACTTTGCCAATTCCTGTCCAAGTGTCCAACTGTAATTTTCTAC
>NW_013847537.1:0-376 GCF_000517525.1 Limulus polyphemus
CTTTCAGTCGTGGGGGCATTATAATGTGACGTTCAATCCCATTATCCATTGGTAAAAGAGTAGCCCAAGAGTTGGCGGTGGGTGAGGATGACTAGCTGTCTTCCCTCTAGTCTTACACTGCTAAATTAGGGACGGCTAGCGCAGATAGCCCTCGTGTAGCTTTGCGCGAAATAAAAAAAACAAACAAACAAACTTCCGAATAATGTCGCGTAGAATATAAAACGTTGTAGAAATGTGGAACCAGGAAAATTAAAATCATAACATATTACACGTGTTGTACAGGGTGTCCGGAAACTATGTTAACAGATTTGTTTACTTGTATCCCAGAGACATTTATTAAATGGCTGTTATAATTCCATTATAAATACGGAAATAC
>NW_013847538.1:0-375 GCF_000517525.1 Limulus polyphemus
CCACTGGCAACCGGAGTCGAAGTTCCGAACCAAACATCAGCTTTGCTGGAGTGTACCCAGTGGCTTCAGGCTCTGCTGTTCTATAGACCATCAACATTATATAAAACATTCACTAAAAGAAAACAGACAAGACTAATCTATATATTATATAAAACGTTCATTATAACAAACCAAACAAGACTAATCTATGTATTATATAAAATGTTCATTATAACAAACAAAACAAGACTAATCTATATATTATATAAAACATTCATTACAACAAACCAGACAAGACTAATCTATATATATTATATAAAACGTTCATTATAACAAACCAAACAAGACTAATCTATATATTATATAAAATGTTCATTATAACAAACCAAACAGAGT
>NW_013847539.1:0-375 GCF_000517525.1 Limulus polyphemus
CCAGATATATTAGGTTCACTATGCTGTTCTTATAGGTATTTGACAATTATGAGAACTGGAATGTTTGCTATCTTCGATATACAAGTTTTACCTATCACACCTTGCGGTCTGTTTTAGTCGTTTGTTTTGATATTTTCTTTTATTAGCTGTCCTTAAGTAGCACAACGGTAATTCTGAAGGCTTATAACGCTAAAAACCTGTTTTCGGTACCCATGGTGGGCATAGCAGAGATAAGCCATTGCGAAGCTTTGTTCTTAACAACAAAGAAATTTATTAGCTTTTCACAAAAGAAAACTTAAAATGATAAACTTTTTGAGAAACTACTGTCTTTTTATATATCCTTTTGATAAAAACAAATAATAACAACTATATACC
>NW_013847540.1:0-371 GCF_000517525.1 Limulus polyphemus
AATCCTTTCTTAATTAAAACTAGTTTATTCTCTCTCGATAAAACTTTGCAATACACATAATTCCCACAGTCACTTTCAACTTAACTACTTTTATAAACACACGCTATAATTCACACACTTTACTTATGGTGCCTACTGTTCGCTTGACACAATTATCTCAATTATTTCTCTTCAATCTATCTCCGGCTTATATACTAAAAAGAAGGGCGTCTAGCAAACGCTGGGACTTTCGTGAAGTTGCCCCCTAAGAAACTTCCACTGTCTTTTGAGCCTTCGTAATTAATGTTAGTCTTTAATTATGGGTATCACTAATAACTATTCACTTTTGAAAAACAGTACTATTTTTACCAAACTCAATGTGAAAATTCCTT
>NW_013847541.1:0-376 GCF_000517525.1 Limulus polyphemus
TTGATTTGTCGAAAGACTATAGATACTTCTGTTTTTCGTGTGTCCCTATAGATTAGTTTATATTAACTATGTTAAAAAGTATCTCACAGCTAAGCCATAAGCTCCAGAGTCGTTGATACATAATTTTTTGCAAAAAAAAAACGTTTTTAAAATTTGTATATAAATCAGCTGGTATTTTCACAAACTTATTAGCTTTGTCGTATAAATAGTTCTTTAAATTTATCAATAATATCTTTGTTTGTCAGATGGATTAATAGTTGTTTGCATTTTTGTTTTTAATTATTAGTTTTAATTATGAATGCGTTAACAATAAGAACTGAAGACTATGAATACATTTCCATTTAATGTCTATAATTGATACTAAATTTTCTTTGTA
>NW_013847542.1:0-375 GCF_000517525.1 Limulus polyphemus
TTTATTACAGTGCCAGCAAAGTCCCCCAAACTTCTCTGAAAGCTGACCTTTTCTGGCCTTGAATCCTGATGACTGTACCAACCTTGGTACCTCTGTGCTGGACTTAAAATAGGATTCGAATTCAAGAGCTCTGGCCATTGCATTCTGCATAGTAGAGGGGTGTGCTTGCTTTACTAGTATCTTCAGTTGTGGACTATCCAAGGCGTCTACAAACTGATCCGTCAGCAACAACTTGAGGACATCAGGTGATGCAGTTGGGTTGGCCTTGTGTGCCATACTTTCCAAGTCTTGTGCCACCAACTCTTGCAGGCTCTCCCCTTTAGCACGGACTCTCGTCCTAAACCTAGCCCTGTAGATTTCAGACTGATTTTGAGT
>NW_013847543.1:0-375 GCF_000517525.1 Limulus polyphemus
AAGGAAGAAAGTCTCCAACAGGTGCAGGAAAGTCAGCAGCAACTACAGGAAAGTCAACAACACTGGCAAGAAGTACAAATGGAAAACATTAGCAAATTTCAAATTGAATTAAATACATTAAAGGATGATTTATTGTCTTTTACACAAGGATGATACATTAACCATCAACCTAATCAGCCTCAGACAATGGGAAGCCCCTTCCAGACCCCGCAGCTAAACCCTGATGCAGACATCTTCAGTCCTGTTAGAAGTCACATCCCAGATATGAATGTCAGTAATAGGGGTGATCCAGTACGAAGGAAGGCACAGGAATTCGATGGGAAGGCACCGTGGGAAGCATATAGAGCACAATTTGAGCTACTGGCAGAGACAAAT
>NW_013847544.1:0-375 GCF_000517525.1 Limulus polyphemus
CACTAGATTTTTTGAAATTCATAATGGTTTATTAGTCTTTCTTACACTAGATTTTCTTGATTTTGATAAAGGCTTTTTATTCCTTGTTACTCTAAATTTTGTTGACTTTGATAACGACATTTTTAGACCTTATTTCTCTAGATTTTGTCGACTTTGATAACGGCCTTTTTACTCATTTTTTACACTAGATTTTATCGACTTTGATAACTTTCTTTTTACTCTCTTCTTATACTAGATTTTTTTAAATTCATAATGGTCTTTTTAGTCTTTTTACACTAGATTTTGTCTTATTGATAACGGTCTTTTTAGTCCTTGTTACTCTAGATTTTGTCGACTTTGATAACCCTCTTTTTAATCCTTTTACTCGAGATTTTT
>NW_013847545.1:0-374 GCF_000517525.1 Limulus polyphemus
AGATGTCTGCATTTACAGTTCGTTGTGTATTGAGGAGTTCGAAATGAATTACTCCTTTGATGTCCCACAAAATGCAAAGCATCACTTTCTAGGGGTGGAGTCCAAGTTTTTGAGTCGGAAGTGGTTTTTGTCTAGAACTGAGCCTTTGTTTTTGGCGTTTAACATTTGCATAGAGAATTCATTTTTCATCACCGGTGACAATTCTGTCCAGAAATGTTTCACGCGCATCACGCGCCAGAAGAGACGAAGCAACTTTTACCACGTTGGAAACGATGATCATCAGAGAGTTCGTGAGGCACCCAAACACCTTTTTTTATGGAGTTGTCCCACCATTCCTTTAGTATGTTTTACGTTATTGTTCCATGAGAGACATG
>NW_013847546.1:0-374 GCF_000517525.1 Limulus polyphemus
TGTTGCCTTGGGTTAGACTCAATAAGAGTCTTCATTGCATCAATACCAATTCCAACATGTCGGCCCATGCCATCACAGTTTATAAGGATAAAGTCACCAGAACGAAATTTGCTGAACCATCGTTGACACTTACGAACGTTCGAAACATTTCCATAAACTTCTTTGATATTATTTGTTGCTACAGGGACGTTGTTTTCCCTTCTTGTATTCAAACAGCATTACATGCCGAATGTGTGTCTCGTCGTGTGCCATCATTATAAGGGATTAGAGTATACTAAACTTTACACATTATATAGGCTCCATTAACGTGACGTTCAGGCGGTTCGTTTAACTATTATACGTGATGTACGTTGTTTTTTTGTTGTTGTTTTTTT
>NW_013847547.1:0-375 GCF_000517525.1 Limulus polyphemus
ACGAAAGAAAGGGATCTTAGTGTAATTATTGATCAGTTTTTAAGCCATCCATGCAGTGTGCTGTTGCTAGTGATAGGGCAAATAGGATTTTAAATTGTATCTACAGAAATATTGAATACAAGTCTAAAGAGGTTATAATTTCACTGTATAGGACACTGGTTAGGTGACTTTTTGGAGTATTGTGTTCAGTCTTGGGCTCCTTACCTTAGAAGGACATTGAATTGCTGGAAAGGGTTCAGAGTAGGGTTAATAGAATGGTACTTGGGATGGAGGGGGTTGTCATACGATGGAAGGTTAAGATATCTGAAATTGTTTTCTCTTGAAAAAATGAAGAGTTAGAGGGGATCTGATTGAGGTAATTAAGATTGTAAAGGG
>NW_013847548.1:0-375 GCF_000517525.1 Limulus polyphemus
TTTAAAAGTTATAGCATGAAAACTATAACAAGCACACAATGGTTACGAGGTCGGTCTAATAGTGATTCTAAGCTTACGGGTTTAGACAAACCTCAGTTTACACATGAATTATTGGTCTGAAAATATCTTCTTGTTTTTAATTGATCATATCCTCGTCGTTGTTTTTTAACGCGTCATATTTACGAGATATTTATCTATTCTAGCCACACAAGTAAAGAAAGTAAAAAAGGTTTGAGAAGCGGGTGTCAACTTGAAGTTGTATTGGTTATTCACTATTTCAAGATGACATAGAGCACTAACTCTAAGCAAGTCGAGTTGTTCAAAACTTGAAAATAGCGTTGATAACTTTCAAGATCTACATATCTACATATGCCG
>NW_013847549.1:0-377 GCF_000517525.1 Limulus polyphemus
GTTTTAAGAAAAGTAAGTTTAAGAATTTATTTCTAAATAGCAATAATCTATATACATATATAATGTATAACAAATTGAAATGTGACTGGATTTTACAGAATACTAGTCTAAATAAAACACAGCCAAGACAGGTCACTTTTTAAAGACTAAAAGGTCATTTTTATATTACTGGATACAATAATATGAGTGAATATGTGACGCGTCATTGTAACTTCTGTATTGTTAGCCAGGCATGGCTGAAAGGTCAATATAATATAAATAATAAATAAATATAAATGTATAATGTTATGAGATTTAAGCTATTTAGTCTAAACATTTATGTTTTTCATGTTATAATTTGTTGTCATTCTAGAACAAAAAAGGCATAATTTACATTT
>NW_013847550.1:0-375 GCF_000517525.1 Limulus polyphemus
AAGAAGATAAAACTGACCTTTGGTCTGTGCAAAGTAACTTGTCTTGGCTGTGTTTTAGTAGACTAGTATTTTGTAAAATACAGTCAAATTTCAATTATTATACATTACATATATGTATATAGATTATTGCTATTTGGAAATAAGTTCTTAAACTTATTTTTCTTAAAACATAGAACAGTAACTAAAAAAGTAAAGCAAACAATTATCTCTTCTAGTAACGACCGTTGTACTCGGTTGCTACTTGATGTAGGTTGCTAAGCCTTTAAAAATTTTGCACTTGGAGGACATGAAACAAAATATTTTTTTTAGGTTTTAAAGATATACATTTGAATAAATAAAAAATCATAAATTACTACATCAATATCAAAGAATTCC
>NW_013847551.1:0-376 GCF_000517525.1 Limulus polyphemus
AGGTCGTTAAGTTTAAAGTGACTGTGTGAATTATATGTACTAAAACGTTTTATCAAAAAAGAATAAACTAGTTTTAATTAAGAAAGGACTTGTATCACTGAAGTTCCTCGGAAAGAATTTATACCGGAAATTATCAAACGAGCAGAGACGTAACAAATTGATGTCAGAGAGTGGGACGGAAAAGAAGAAAAAAAGAAGATGGAAACGAGAAGTGGCAAATCAAACTACAGCTTAGCATATTTGATGGCAACAATACAAGAACAGCAAAAGAAACAAGAAGAACGAGAAAAAAAACAAGAAGAGAGATTCCAGCAGTTTTTGGAGGCAAAAGAAAGAAACAAGAAGAGAGATTATAGCAATTGTTGGGGGGGGGGAA
>NW_013847552.1:0-375 GCF_000517525.1 Limulus polyphemus
CACAAATTGATGAAATTACTATAGTAAGGTAGGCTGACGAAACGTGGCCGTTGTCTTGAAGGTCAGGCTGATTTTTCTCAAACTTACATGGCTAAGACCAACAGGGTTTGTTTGTTTGTTTTGATTTCGCGCAAAGCTACACAAGGGCTATCTGCGCTAGCCGTCCCTAATTTAGCAGTGTAAGACTGGAGGGAAGGCAGCTAGTCATCACCACCCACCGCCAACTCTCGAAGCTATTCTTTTATCAACGAATAGTGAGATTGACCGTCACATTATAACGCCCCCACGGCTGAAAGGGCGAGCATGTTTGGTGGGACGGGGATTCGAACCGTCAAATTGCGAGTCGAGCGCCCTAACCACCTGGCCATGCCGGGG
>NW_013847553.1:0-368 GCF_000517525.1 Limulus polyphemus
TTTGTTGAGGTGTGACAGTGATGTAATATTAGATGTGAGTAGAGAATCTTGAGGTGTAACAGTGATGTAATATTAGATGTGAGTAGAGAATATTGTTGAGGTGTGACAGTGATGTAATATTAGATGTGAGTAGAGAATCTTGAGGTGTACCAGTGATGTAATATTAGATGTGAGTAGAGAATCTTGAGATGTGACAGTGATGTAATATTAGATGTGAGTAGGGAATCGTGTTGAGGTGTGACAGTGATGTAATATTAAATATGAGTAGGGAATTTTGTTGAGATGTGACAGTGATGTAATATTAAACATGAGTAGGGAATATTGTTGAGGTGTGACAGTGATGTAATATTAGACGTGAGTAGGGAATC
>NW_013847554.1:0-375 GCF_000517525.1 Limulus polyphemus
AATACACTCCAGCAAAGCTGATGTTTGGTCGGGAACTTCGGTTGCCAGTAGACCTGATAACAGGACGCCCACCTTACAAAGAGTTGCCTGAAAATGTGCCAGAGTTCGTAAATGTGTTATATGAAAGGATGGATGATATTCACCATCAAGTGCGTTCAAAATTGAAAACGTCTGCTGATTCGATGAAGTTATCTTATGATAAGAGATCTACTGAAGTCAGCTTTGTACCAGGAGACAAGGTTTGGTTGTATAATCCCAGAAAGACCAAAGGGAAGTCTCCTAAGTTGTCTTCTCCATGGGAAGGCCCATATGACATAGTGGATCGTCTCTCAGACGTGACTTTCCAGATAAAATGTGGTCAGCGAGGTAAGCCAA
>NW_013847555.1:0-375 GCF_000517525.1 Limulus polyphemus
GAATGTAAGCACAAAGAGCAGCAGAAACAGAAGAAGAATGCAATCAAAGACTTGAAGTACAAGCTGAAAGACAGGCTGCTCGAATACAGGAAGAGACTTTGGAACAATGTTTAGTGATAAGTGATTAGTGTTTAGTGATACAGGTGATTATGCCACCCAAGAAATGTCCTTTCTATGAAAAGTCTTCTGCCTCTAAAAGAATGCAAGCACAAAGAGCAGCAGAAACAGAAGAAGAATGCAATCAAAGACTTCAAGTACAAGCTGCAACAAAGGCTGCTCGAATACAGGAAGAGACTTTGGAACAATGTTTAGTGATAAGTGATTAGTGTTTAGTGATACAGGTGATTATGCCATCCAAGAAACGCCCTTTCTATG
>NW_013847556.1:0-425 GCF_000517525.1 Limulus polyphemus
ACATTATTGAACTATTTTAAGTATTATAATACATTATGGAACTGTTTGAAGTATTAGAATACATTATAAAACTGTTTGAAGTATTAGATTACATTATGGAACTGTTTGAAGTATTAGATTACATTATGGAACTGTTTGAAGTATTTTAATACATTATGGAACTGTTTGAAGTATTGTAATACATTACGGAACTGTTTGAAGTATTGTAATAGATTAAGAAACTGTTTGAAGTATTGTAATAGATTAAGAAACTGTTTGAAGTATTGTAATAGATTAAGAAACTGTTTGAAGTATTGTAATACATTATGGAACTGTCTGAAGTATTGTAGTACATTATGGAACTGCCTGAAGTATTGTAGTACATTATAGAACCGTCTGAAGTATTGTAGTACATTATGGAACTGCCTGAAGTATTGTAGTACATT
>NW_013847557.1:0-375 GCF_000517525.1 Limulus polyphemus
TCGGGACATTTCCTCATCAAACGTTGTTGCAAATACAACGACATCATCCAGGTACACTAGGGCTATCCTCCATTGTTGGCCTTCCAGGACCCTTTCCATCAGCCTCTCAAATGTTGCTGGAGCATTGTTAAGGCCGAATGGCATTACACGATATTGCCAGAGACCTTGACCATAACTAAATGCAGTCTTAGATTTATCTGCTTCACTTGATGGAAACCAGACTTTAAGTCCAGAGTTAAAAACCATCTGGCTCCACTTAGGGCATCAAGAGTATCATCAATTCTTGGCAGTGGGTATGAGTCTTTTTCGGTTATACTGCTAGGAGCCCTGAAGTCCACACAGCAACATTGGGTCCCATCCTTCTTCTGGACTAAC
>NW_013847558.1:0-371 GCF_000517525.1 Limulus polyphemus
AATATAAAGTGATAACTGAGAATTACCTTTTGGACCACAGAGACCTTAGTCACAACGATATTTTATAGTGACTTTAGTCACAACGATATTTTATAGAGACTTAGTCACAAAGATATTTTATAGAGATCTTAGTCACAAGGATATTTTATAGTGACTTTAATCACAACGATATTTTATAGTGACTTTAGTCACAACGATATTTTATAGAGACCTTAGTCACAAAGATATTTTATAGAGACCTTAGTCACAACGATATTTTATAGTGACTTTAGTCACAACGATATTTTATAGAGACTTAGTCACAAAGATATTTTATAGAGATCTTAGTCACAAGGATATTTTATAGTGACTTTAATCACAACGATATTTTA
>NW_013847559.1:0-373 GCF_000517525.1 Limulus polyphemus
GTAACGTAAAAAAGCAAAAACAAATCGAACATTTTCTAATCTAGAGTAAAAACAATCGAAATTGTGGTAATCATTTTATAAGAAGACGTCATGGCCTTTTAAATTATGGAATTCTGTTTGAATAATCTTATTTTTAAAGCTCTTCTTTTTTTAGAATATAACCGAAGAGAAATAAAATAACGTAAGTCGAAGATAAACGAAATTTTGATTACTTGTTAAGAAATAAGTATTGGGAATTTTGATGAAACGATATCCGTTTTGGAAGTGTTACATCAAGGACATATTTTAGTTGAAATATGAGTAAAAACAATTTTTTTCAAAATTTGGTAAAAAACATGGGCTATAGCCTTGGCTTTTCGGTAGAAAATATGAA
>NW_013847560.1:0-374 GCF_000517525.1 Limulus polyphemus
TGAATAAAACTAAGTAGTCAGGTACATGTAACTGAATAAAACTAAGTAGTTGGGTACATGTAACTGATTAACACTAAGTAGTCGGCTACATGTAACTGAATAAAACTAAGTAGTCGGGTACATGTAACTGAATAACACTAAGTAGTCGGGTACATGTAACTGATCAACACTAAGTAGTCGGGTACATGTAACTGAATAAAACTACGTAGTCAGGTACATGTAACTGATTAACACTAAGTAGTCCGGTACATGTAACTGAATAAACTATGTAGTCATGTACATGTAACTGAATAAAACTATGTAGTCAGGTACATGTAACTGATTAACACTAAGTAGTCGGGTACATGTAACTGATTAACACTAAGTAGTCAGGT
>NW_013847561.1:0-376 GCF_000517525.1 Limulus polyphemus
CTTAATAGCCAAATATAGTATTAAGAATTTTGATACTAATTTAATTAAAATCTTCGTTAATTTAATTAAGTCGTTTTTTGAGTGTACAGCGATTAAAATATAGGGCTTAAATAAATATCAAAGTTTGAAAATATTAGATGCTTACCTTTTGTGAGCTCTTTCAACACTCATATATGCAAAATATATGACATAATTCACTGAAGTCAGTCCCTTTTATATTCGGCACTCTTCAAACCGGTTTAAACACGGTAATGCAAGTTAAAACACGATCGCTGCAGCAGGCTCGTAATCGCTTTACTTGAAAACTTCATTGCAGGTACTTAAACAAAAAGCGCTCTGATATCCAAAGTCGCCTGTTCGGGTTTAATCCGTGTAT
>NW_013847562.1:0-375 GCF_000517525.1 Limulus polyphemus
GATAGGGTTATTGTTTAGGTAAGACCAAAGGGAACGTAATTAATTTAGATAAAATCAAACAGGATTAGATAGAATAAGGCTTGGATAGAGTTATTGTTTAGATAAAACCAAATGGGATTAATTAGAATTAAGGTTTGGATAGGGTTATTGTTTAGATAAGAACAAATAGGCTTAGATAGAATAAGGCTTGAATCGGGTTGTTGTTTAGATAAGAACAAATAGGCTTAGATAGAATAAGGCTTGGATAGGGTTATTGTTTAGATAAAAACCAAATGGGATTAATTAGAATTAAGGTTTGGATAGGGTTATTGTTTACATAAGAACAAATAGGCTTAGATAGAATAAGGCTTGGATCGGGTTATTGTTTAGATAAGA
>NW_013847563.1:0-373 GCF_000517525.1 Limulus polyphemus
TAGGTTTCATATGTCTTACTTTTTTATCGTAGGTATGATAATACTTTAATAGGTTTCCTATGTCTTACCTTTTTATCGTAGGTATGATAATACTTTAATAGGTTTCCTATGTCTTACCTTTTTATCGCAAGTATAATAATACTTTAAAAGGTTTCATGTCTTACCTTTTTATCGTAGGTATGATAATACTTTAATAGGTTTCCTATGTCTTACCTTTTTATTGTAAGTATAATAATACTTTAATAGGTTTCCTATGTCTTACCTTTTTATCGTAGGTATGATAATACTTTAATAGGTTTCATATGTCTTACCTTTTTATCGTAAGTATAATAATACTTTAATACGTTTCCTATGTCTTACTTTTTTATCGTAA
>NW_013847564.1:0-372 GCF_000517525.1 Limulus polyphemus
GCTACTGTATAAGATATTACCTAATCAAGAGTAAAGCTGAGTTACTCGGGACTACTGAATAAAATATTACCTAATCAAGAGTAAAGCTGAGTTACTGTGAGCTACTGTATAAAATAATACCTAATCAAGAGTAAAGCTGAGTTACTCGGAAGCTAATGTATAAGATATTACCTAACCAAAAGTAAAACTGAGTTACTCGGGCTACTGTATAAGATATTACCTAATCAAGAGAAAAGCTGAGTTACTCGGGGCTACTGTATAAGATATTACCTAATCAAGAGTACAACTTAGTTACTCTGGGCTACTTAATAAGATATTACCTAATCAAGAGTAAAGCTGAGTTACTCGGGGGCTACTGTATAAGATATTACC
>NW_013847565.1:0-409 GCF_000517525.1 Limulus polyphemus
TCTAGTAAACATACTAATTAAAATACAGATAAGTTCAACTGTTGTTCAGTGTCTAGTAAACATACTAATTAAAATACAGATAAGTTCAACTCTTGTTCAGTGTCTAGTAAACATATCTAATTAAAATACAGATAAGTTCAACTCTTGTTCAGTGTCTAGTAAACATATTAATTAAAATACAGATAAGTTCAACTCTTATTCAGTGTCTAGTAAACATATTAATTAAAATACAGATAAGTTCAACTCTTGTTCAGTGTCTAGTAAACATATCAATTAAAATACAGATAAGTTCAACTGTTGTTCAGTGTCTAGTAAACATATAATTAAAATACAGATAAGTTCAACTCTTGTTCAGTGTCTAGTAAACATATCAATTTAAAATACAGATAAGTTCAACTGTTGTTCAGTG
>NW_013847566.1:0-372 GCF_000517525.1 Limulus polyphemus
CTTTGTCATCCAGAAGGTGTATTATACAACATAGGGCATAAGGTGAGAAAGTTCTTTGTCATCCAGAAGGTGTATTATACAACATAGGGCATAAGGTGAGAAAGTTCTTTGTCATCCAGAAGGTGTATTATACAACATAGGGCATAATGTGAGAAGGTTCTTTGTCATCCAGAAGGTGTATTATTTAACATAGGGCATAATGTGAGAAGGTTCTTTGTCATACAGAAGATGTATTAGATAACATAGGGCATAATGTGAGAAGGTTCTTTGTCATACAGAAGATGTATTAGATAACATAGGGCATAAAGTGCAAAGGTTTTTTGTAATCCAGAAGGTGTATTATTTAACATAGGGCATAATGTGAGAAGGTTC
>NW_013847567.1:0-577 GCF_000517525.1 Limulus polyphemus
GTTTCATTATTGTTAGCTTTGCTGTATGTTTCATCATTGTTAGCTTTGCTGTATGTTTCATCATTGTTAGCTTTGATTCATGTTGCTGCATGTTTCATTATTGTTAGCTTTGCTGTATGTTTCATCATCGTTAGCTTTGATTCATGTTGCTACATATTTCATTATTGTTAGCTTTGCTGTATGTTTCATCATTGTTAGCTTTGATTCATGTTGCTACATATTTCATTATTGTTAGCTTTGCTGTATGTTTCATCATCGTTAGCTTTGATTCATGTTGCTGCATGTTTCATTATTGTTATATTTGCTGTATGTTTCATTATTGTTAGCTTTCCTGTATGTTTCATCATTGTTAGCTTTGATTCATGTTGCTGCATATTTCATCATTGTTAGCTTTGATTCATGTTGCTGTATGTTTCATCATTGTTAGCTTTGATTCATGTTGCTGCATGTTTCATCATTGTTAGCTTTGATTCATGTTTCATCATCGTTAGCTCTGATTCATGTTGTTGCATATTTCATCATTGTTAGCTTTGATTCATGTTGCTGTATGCTTCATCGTTGTTAGCTTTGATTCATG
>NW_013847568.1:0-681 GCF_000517525.1 Limulus polyphemus
TATCTCGCAACATGTTCATGGTACTCAGTGATATACTGTGTAATGATGCAACTCGGTCATATCCCTATCTTGCAACATATTCATGGTACTCAGTAATATACTGTGTAATGATGCAACTCGGTCATATCTCTATCTCGCGATATGCTAATGGTACTCAGTAATTTACTGTGTAATGATGCAACTCGGTCATATCCTTATCTCGCGATATGCTTATGGTACTCAGTAATTTACTGTGTAATGATGCAACTCGGTCATATATCTCAACATACTTGTGGCACGAAGTAGTTAAAATTCACAGTGAGACATCTCATAACTCACTCTCTAGTTAGGGTTCACAGGGAGACATTTTGTGACTCACAGGGAGACACCTCGTGACTCACTCTCTAACTGAAGATTACAGGAAAACGTTTCAAAACAGACAGTTACAGCTAACGTTTGAAGAAAACATTTTTTTTCTTATTCATCTTATTAATGTATGAGGTTTATCGAGTGGGGTGGGGGGACTAAAGGAGGAAGGATCTGGGACCTTTCGCCCCTCCACAAAAAGAATAATAATTTGGTATAAACACAAAGCATTTGTGATTTACACCAATAAATTTTGCGAGTTCACTCAGTATTATTAAAAAGAATTTGTGATTTACACCAATAAATTTTGTGGAGTTCACTCAATATTATTAAAAA
>NW_013847569.1:0-369 GCF_000517525.1 Limulus polyphemus
AGAATATAGGAAGCAAGAAACACCAATTACAATTCTCACACAAATAAGCAGTTTGACTCAGCAGTGAGTTGAGTCAGTCAGAGTATTCAGTATCTAGCACGAAGGATAATAAAAGAATATAGGAAGCAAGAAACACCAATTACAATTCTCACACAAATAAGCAGTTTGACTCAGCAGTGAGTTGAGTCAGTCAGAGTATTCAGTATCTAGCACGAAGGATAATAAAAGATATAGGAAGCAAGAAACACCAAATTACAATTCTCACACAAATATGCAGTTTGACTCAGCAGTGAGTTGAGTCAGTCAGAGTATTCAGTATCTAGCACGAAGGATAATAAAGATATAGGAAGCAAGAAACACCAAATACAA
>NW_013847570.1:0-375 GCF_000517525.1 Limulus polyphemus
TTCATTTAATGCTGTTGGATCCTTCAGTAACCATCTAACACCTTATTGTTTTACAGATCATTTGACATCTCTACTATACCCTTCAGTAACCATCCAACACCTTATTGTTTTACAGATTGTTTGACATCTCTACTATATCCTTCAGTAACCATCCAACACCTTATTGTTTTACAGATTGTTTGACATCTCTACTATACCCTTCAGTAACCTTCCATTACTTTACTGTTCCACAGTTCATTTAATGCTGCTAGATCCTTCAGTAACCATCTAACACCTTATTGTTTTACAGATCATTTGACATCTCTACTATACCCTTCAGTAACCATCCAACACCTTATTGTTTTACAGATTGTTTGACATCTCTACTATACCCTT
>NW_013847571.1:0-373 GCF_000517525.1 Limulus polyphemus
CAACTACTTAGTCATTAACGGGTGTTGTTCAGCTAGAAAACAAAAACAACAAAAACTAATGTTTCGGTTTGACTACTACTTAGTCATTAACGGGTGTTGTTCAGCTAGAAAACAAAAAAATATCAAAAACAAATGTTTTGGTTTGACTACTACTTAGTTATTAACGGGTATTGTTCAGTAAAAACAACAACAGAAACATATGTTAAGTTTGACTACTACTTAGTTATTAACGGGTGTTGTTCAGTAAAAACAACAACAGAAACTTATGTTAAGTTTGACTACTACTTAGTTATTAACGGGTGTTATTCAGTAAAAACAACAACAGAAACATATGTTAAGTTTGACTACTACTTAGTTATTAACGGGTATTGTT
>NW_013847572.1:0-374 GCF_000517525.1 Limulus polyphemus
AGTCTTAAGACAACTGAACCTTCAGCTGGTGGGAATTTCAGATTGAGAGGTACACCGTAGAGTCTTAAGTCAACTGAACCTTCAGCTGGTGGGAATTTCAGATTGAGAGGTACACCGTAGAGTCTTAAGACAACTGAACCTTCAGCTGGTGGGAATTTCAGATTGAGAGGTAAACTGTAGAGTCTTAAGTCAACTGAACCTTCAGCTGGTGGGAATTTCAGATTGAGAGGTACACTGTAGAGTCTTAAGACAACTGAACCTTCAGCTGGTGGGAATTTCAGATTGAGAGGTACACTGAAGAGTCTTAAGACAACTAAATCTCCGACTGATGTTGTTTCCTGGATTGATATTACACCCATCTTTGTACGGCAAGG
>NW_013847573.1:0-373 GCF_000517525.1 Limulus polyphemus
TGACATCTTATCCTAGAATGCCTTGGAACATAACAAAGTAAACAAGTCATCAAAAAAAGACAAACAAACAAACAAAATAACAATTACAGATGACATCTTATCCTAGAATGCCTTGGAACATAACAAAGTAAACAAGTCATACAAAAAAAGACAAATAAACAAACAAAATAACAATTACAGATGACATCTTATCCTAGAATGTCTTGGAACATAACAAAGTAAACAAATCATACAAAAAAAGACAAACAAACAAACAAAATAACAATTACAGATGACATCTTATCCTAGAATGCCTTGGAACATAACAAAGTAAACAAGTCATCAAAAAAAGACAAATAAACAAACAAAATAACAATTACAGATGACATCTTAT
>NW_013847574.1:0-745 GCF_000517525.1 Limulus polyphemus
TATATATATATATATATATATATATATATATATATACAATAAAGGGAACTGTACCCTTTATATTTTATTAATGTGTTCACGAAGAGAGAATATTAAGCTACCTGCTGCATCCACCGCGGTGAATCGAACCCCGGATTTTAGCGTTGACGAAAACAAAATCAGAGGAAATTTACAAATGTTTTTCACTTCTGTCATTTTCTCCGGTGCCAGAACTGTCACAGTCTTTACATTTAATTTGATACACTGATCCTGAAGTACCACTGTCAACAAACAGAAGTTGATCCTGAAGTGCCACTGTCAACAAACAGGAGTTGATCCTGAAGTGCCACTGTCAACAAACAGGAGTTGATCCTGAAGTGCCACTGTCAACAAACAGGAGGTTGATCCTGAAGTGCCACTGTCAACAAACAGAAGTTGATCCTGAAGTGTCACTGTCAATAAACAGGAGTTGATCCTGAAGTGTCACTGTCAACAAACAGGAGTTGATCCTGAAGTGTCACTGTCAACAAACAGGAGTTGATCCTGAAGTACCACTGTCAACAAACAGGAGTTGATCCTGAAGTGCCACTGTAAACAAACAGAAGTTGATCCTGAAGTGCCACTGTCAACAAACAGAAGTTGATCCTGAAGTGTCACTGTCAACAAACAGAAGTTGATCCTGAAGTATCACTGTTAACAAACAGAAGTTGATCCTGAAGTGACACTGTCAACAAACAGGAGTTGATCGTGAAGTGTCACTGTCAAC
>NW_013847575.1:0-375 GCF_000517525.1 Limulus polyphemus
ATTGAAAACATAAATTAAATTGTACACCTATCTTGCATCCGTTGTATTTTCGCGAGTCACGAACACAGGACATATTATCACAGTACAACATACCCATGGTTAATATCCTGTCACAAACACAGGACATATTTTATCACAGTACAACATACCCATGGTTAATATCCTGTCACGAACACAGGACATATTATCACAGTACAACATACCCATGGTTAATATCCTGTCACGAACACAGGACATATTATCACAGTACAACATACCCATGGTTAATATCCTGTCACGAACACAGGACATATTATCACAGTACAACATACCCATGGTTAATATCCTGTCACGAACACAGTACATATTATCACAGTACAACATACCCATGGTTAA
>NW_013847576.1:0-373 GCF_000517525.1 Limulus polyphemus
ATTTATTAAAACACTAGCTGAAACCTTGTTTGTAAGACTGAAATCTGGCCTTAATTTATTAATACACTAGCTGAAACCTTGATTGTAAGACTGAAATCTGGTCTTGATTTATTAAGAACACTAGTTGAAACCTTGCTTGTAAGACTGAAATCTGGCCATAATTTACTAAGACACTAGCTGAAACCTTGCTTGTAAGACTGAAATCTGGCCTTGATTTATTAAGACACTAGCTGAAACCTTGATTGTAAGACTGAAATCTGGCCTTGATTTATTAAGACACTAGTTGAAACCTTGCTTGTAAGACTGAAATCTGGCCTTGATTTATTAAAACACTAGCTGAAACCTTGTTTGTAAGACTGAAATCTGGCCTTAA
>NW_013847577.1:0-375 GCF_000517525.1 Limulus polyphemus
ATTTAACAATCACTTTACTATTACAAAACTATTTAGAATAGCAATGCTTACCATTTTATATTTAACAATCACTTTACTATTATAAAACTATTTAGAATAGCAATGCTTACCATTTTATATTTAATAATCACTTTACTAATTATAAAAACTATTTAAAATAGTAATGCCTACTATTTTATGTTTAACAATCACTTTACTACCATAAAAATTATTTAAAATAGTTATGCTTACCATTTTATGTTTAACAATCACTTTACTACTATAAAAACTATTTAAAATAGCAATGCTTACCATTTTATGTTAAACAATCACTTTACTACTACAAACATTATTTAAAATAGCAATGCTTACCATTTTATATTTAACAATCACTTT
>NW_013847578.1:0-375 GCF_000517525.1 Limulus polyphemus
AAGGGTAGGCATTAGGCATTTTAGAGTATGGTATACCTAGGTAAACTGGAACCAAGGGGTAGGCATTATGCATCTCAGAGTATGTTATACCTAGGTAAACTCAAGCCAAAGGGTAAACATAAGCCTTTTTAGAGTATGGTATACTCAGTTAAACTGGAGCCAAAAGGTAGGCATTAGGCATTTTAGAGTATGGTATACCCAGTTAAACTGGAGCCAAAGGGTAGGCATTATGCATCTCAGAGTATGTTATACTCAAGTCAACTGGAGCCAACACTCACTCAAGGCATTTTAGAGTATGGTATACCCATGTAAACTGGAGCCAAAGGTTAGGCATTTTAGAGTATGGTATACCCAGTTAAACTGGAGCCAAAGGGT
>NW_013847579.1:0-375 GCF_000517525.1 Limulus polyphemus
TTCATTTGACGATATACATTCACTGCTATTGGGTGTTAATCTAACCTTATACAACAACACGATATAAATTCACTGCTATTGGGTGTTAATCTAGCCTTATACATCAAAAAGGATATAAATTCACTGTTATTGGGTGTTCATCTAACCTTATACATCACAACTATATAAATTCACTGTTATTGGGTGTTCATCTAACCTTATATATCAAAACGATATAAATTCACTGTTACTGGGTGTTAATCTAACCTTATACATCAAAACGATATAAATTCACTGTTATTGGGTGTTAGTCTAGCCTTATACATCAAAATTATATAAATTCACTGTTATTGGGTGTTAATCTAGCCTTATACATCAAAACGATATAAATTCACT
>NW_013847580.1:0-529 GCF_000517525.1 Limulus polyphemus
TTATAATTCGAACAATCGATTAGAATAGTCCAGGTGTTGATGGTGTTAACTAGCTGTCATCTTTATAGTCTATCACGTCAAGATTAGAATAGTCCAGGTGTTGATGGTGTTAACTAGCTGTCATCTTTCTAGTCTATCACGTCAAGATTAGAGTAGTCCAGGTGTTGATGGTGTTAACTAGCTGTCATCTTTCTAGTCTATTACGTCAAGATTAGAGGTGGCTATCGCAGATGTTTTTCATGTACCTTTAGGCAAAATTTAACAATAATCAGAAACAACTCCAGAAAAACAGACAAAGTACTTAACTGACGAAACAACGCATTTTAATCTTTTTAAGTGAGAATGTAAGAACAATATACTGAATTATCTATGATCATTAACAGGTTTAGTTTTAGTTTTGATCTAAGTAGATAGCATGTTTAAAAGTAAGAATGTAAAAACAATATATTGAATTATCTATGGTCATTAACAGGTTTAGTTTTAGTTTTGATCTAAGTAGATAGCATGTTTAAAAGTAAGAATGTAAAAA
>NW_013847581.1:0-995 GCF_000517525.1 Limulus polyphemus
CGTAAGTATGGGTCTATCCTAGGTGAATACACATCAATGTTTATACATCGTGAGTATGGGCCTGTCCTAGGTGAATATAGATCAATTTTTATACATCGTGAGTATGGGTCTATCCTAGGTGAATACACATCAATTTTATACATCGTGAGTATGGGCCTATCCTAGGTGAATACACATCAATGTTTATACATCGTGAGTATGGGTCTATCCTAGGTGAATACACATCAATTTTTATACATCGTGAGTATGGGTCTATCCTAGGTGAATACACATCAATGTTTATACATCGTGAGTATGGGCCTATCCTAGGTGAATACACATCAATTTTATACATCGTAAGTATGGGCCTATCCTAGGTGAATACACATCAATTTTATACATCGTGAGGTTGGGCCTATCCTAGGTGAATACACATCAATTTTATACATCGTGAGGTTGGGCCTATCCTAGGTGAATATATATCAATTTTTAAACATCATGTTGTTGATGTTTTAATTGTTTGACTGATTAAATGATACACTTCGATACATGACGTAACTGGATGTAATGTCGATAAGGGTTATTAAATGATGTGATTGGACAATTTAATAACCTACATCGACACTCTTGATTCACACTCTTGTTGGCGTTCTTATCACGACAATCAAATCAATAGTGATTTATATAAAATTAACGACAGTGTTAGTGTGATATAAAGTCTAACCTTTATACACAAATCGGTGTTTGTGTTCATTACACTATAATGTACTGGTAAAGTAGGTTAAGCAAGGAGAGTGAAACTGAAAATTGTAGAATACTTTGCTGAAAGAATGATGACGTTATATTACCCATGACGTCACTAAACGCTATGTCACCAAGACGGTCAGTGCTATTAGTACATACCTTAATCCAGTAAAGTATAAACACAGAAATATATGAATGGGTAATATTAACATACCCCATTATTTAATAACCTACATCGACACTCTATCCAATCACATTAGGTATCTAATTCT